>NC_056725.1:1425481309-1425781309 GCF_019279795.1 Protopterus annectens
TTGCAGTCACCCATCCATTGATCTAGGTTGTGTTTGAAGGGGGTCTGGGAGTGGCTCTATTTCACGTGAACTGGAAGCTTGTTCCAGAGAAGTGGCAGTCTCTGGGAGATGTATCTATCTTTCCAGTTGCTCATGTCAGAGGCTAGGTTAAGATCCTTGGAGTGAGTCACGCTCTTGCAGTTTGATTTACGAATGTGTATCATTTCCATAAGAGCCAGGTCAGAGACTACCCTGTAAGCCAGGCATAGGTCACCCCTTAGCAACCTTTAAGAGACAGAATACAGTACCAGGGCTTTCAGTCTTTCTGCGTAAAGACTTGTTTTGTGTACCCTGTAACTTCTGGGTCCTTAGATCTAAATGTGATGCCTTTACTTATAAGATTTGTGACATAGAAGGATTTCCTTACTACTGTGGATAAGTAGTGTTACTCTGATCACGTGTCACTGGGTCTACACTTGGGGGGGGGGGGGTTGCTACCTATAATGTAATTAGCAGGGATGTCAGCTTTCCCAAAGGGGAATAATAATGCAGTTTTTTGCATTTAGCTTTAATCTGTGGATTTGGCAACAATCATTTGTCTGTGTTAACCCTGCCTGCAGTATATTAGCATCACTGGGGACTCAATGACTGCTCCCAATTTGCAATCATCAGCAAAGTTGGTCAGCCACAGGCCATCTACATTTGCCTGGACTTCTGTGAAATAAATTCTGAACAGTAAGGGAACCAGCGCACAACCCTGTGGTATACCACTGGTGACTGGCCTTTTGCTAGAGGTGAAGTCACCCACTTTGACAGTATGTGTCCTGTCAGTGAGCCAGCTGGCTACCCATCTGGTAATGTAGGGGTTAATTCCCAATTAGGAGAGTTTTTCTATAATACCTGAGTAGGGATTGTGTCAAATGCCTTGGCTAGGTCAAGACAGCCGGTATGCACTGTCTTTCCTTTGTCCAGGGCCTTGATGATTTTCTCAAAGAAAGCAACCATGTATAACAGGCAAGATCTACCTTTAATGAAGCTGAATGGGGCTGGGGTCAGTGTCTGGAGATTAACTATGTGCTTGTTAATAACATCCATAATGATTCTTTCCATGGCCTTGCAGATGAGGCTAGTCAAGCTTATGGGCCTATAATTCCCAGGGTTGCCTGATGGTCCCCATTTGTACACAGGGATTACCGTTGCTGTCCTCCAGTCCACTGAACATAGCCAGTTCACAGGCCATGGTTAAACAAAGATCCAAGTGGGTCTGCTTCATGTTTTAAGCTGTTTAAAAGGCAACCTGGGATGTTGTCTGGTCCCACTGATGCCATGTTTTTGGCCTTGGAGAACGCCAAGATGACCTGCTCTCTTGAGAAAATAGGCTGAGGAATGGTGGTAGGTATACTTTGTGGGGAGGACTGGAGGTGACAGGGGGAAGAAGCCTGCTCCAAATCTGTCAGCTAGCAGGTTAGCTATTATTTCCAGATACGTATGGGTGGTGACATCCCCACCTAGTCCAGTGCATAGCTGGGTATTCTCTTTTAGACTTCAGACGAAATTAAAGAATGCCTTATGACTATCCTTACCTAAGCAGGCTATTTTGGAGGACTTGACAAGATCTCTAATTTGTTTGTTTAAGCTAGAGAGGGATTTTTTCCACTATTGAGGCAGTTCCCTCTTGTTCTTGGACATTAGTTTCTTTCTCTTGCTTTATAGCCTGTTTATACTAGGAGGGCTTGTTTTTTTTGGCAAGACCTGGTTTTAATCTGGTCAGGTACAGCTGATTTTATATAACTGCTGAAGTGGTTGTACAGTGCAGTAGTGTATACCTCTGGATAGCAGTCCATGTTATCTGCATTCAAGGCAGCTTTGAAACTTGTTATACCATCACTTAGGAAAAGGTAATTTGTATTTGAAAAATTCTTACTCATTTTTGAGCTTGGTCGGGTATTTGGTTTTATAATTACATCAAACCACACTGATTTATGGTCCAGTCTTACCAAGGAGGACATCACACGGGGGGGGGGGTGTAGCTCTCCCACGTTAGTGAGTACTATGTCCACGACACATTTCATCCTCTTGTGGGTGTGTTGACTATCTGTTCCAGAACATTTGCACTGACAAAAACCAAGAACCTCTGAGCCAGCATGTTTGTGGTCATGTATGTTTCCCAGTCAATGGTATGATAATTAAAATCACCCAGGAATAAGGTGTTGGGATGTATGGCAAGTGACTCCAGTAAGTCCAGGTATACAATATGTTTTTCCTGTTACATAGTTGAGGACCTATAGCTAAGCTATGATGTGGTAGGGGACTTTGCTTATACTTAATTGGACACAGAGTAGCTCAAGTGAGCCATACTGTTTGATCAGTCTCGAGGTGTACTTATCCTTAATGAAGATGGATACACCTCCTTCTTTGGTCTTTCATGCTCAGGTTGTGGTCTGAATGTATGGAAGGCATTGTAGCCCTGCATGGTCAGGGTGTTTTCAGCACCTTTAAACCATGTCTCGGTGACTGCCCAGACACCAGCATTTTCCAAAGTGAGGAGTGTTTCCAGGAAGTTCAGTTTCTTGTTTACACTCCTACCATTAAGCAGCAGTACCTTGATTTTATCTAGAGAAGATTTTGTTATGTTGGGAGGTTGGTTATTTTGATACTGCCTAAAAAGGTACAGTAGGATTGGCTAATACCTTTGGCTGTATCAAAAAGCCTAGAGGAGACTGGTGCACAACATCTCTGGCAAAGCAGTGTGGCCTGTCAACCATGTCTTCCCAGGCTGACAGATATTGGGTCCCTTTGGACTGACACCAGAAGCTAAGCCAATTGTTAAAGTCAATCATTTTTTGTTTGTATTGTGACACCATCCTTGGAGAAGGTAGGGTGCTGCTTAAGGCTAGGCTCATACCTGCCTGTGACACACAGTCTGAGAGCTCAGTCATGTCTCGCTTCATATAGTCCAGTGATGTACATCTCAAGTCATTCATGCCCACATGGACTATGACAGAGTCATACAATACTTGTGATTGAGTGACTTAAGTGCTTGAGTGACTTGATGGATCCTGGCACCTGACAGGCAGCTAACAGTAATCTGCTCCTTATCCAGCTTGGTAAGGAGAACATCCGTGTGTTTCACAGTGGAGTCACCTATGACCAATACATTAGGTTTTGTGGTGTTACATTTTATTGGCTTATTTGTTGAGAATCTGGTGAATGTGTTATTATGAGTTATCTCTGCTTAATATCTGAGCTTTGGCCGGTTAATAGCTACCTGAAATGAACTGGACATATAAGTGAATTTAAGTACACTTTTATCTGCTCTTTTTCATATAGTACTTTTGTGTTTTTCACTGAATATTAACTCAACTGAAGTTGTGGCTGTCTCTCTACAGAGTACTTGTTAGAATTTCTGTGTAGCCATTGATAGCAGTGGGGGTAGTTTCACCTCATCATTGATATTCTGCCCTGCCTTATATAAGTGGTACATTTTGAGTTATCTCTGCTTAATATCTGAGCTTAGGCCGGCTAACATCTACCTGAAATCAACTGGATGTATAAGTGAATTTAAGTACACTTTTATCTGCTCTTTTTCATATAGTACTGTATTAAATTTATTAATTTGTGTTTTTCACTGAATATTAACTCATCTGAAGTTGTGGCTGTCTCTCTAAAGTTAGTTCCCCACCCACCCTTCATGTTCTTGTTTTGGTGTTAACGTTGGTGGCTTTGAAATTGCCCACCCCTCTTGTAGATTTGTATTTGGATACTCCTTCTGGGCCCATCTCATTTGCTCACTCAATTGATTTCAGGCACTCCTACTGTGTACAAAGAGAGCATTTGGGAAGGACAACTCCTGTAGCCTCTTAATTCTGCTCTGTTCCCTCTCTCAAAAAATAAATAATTTTTTTTTGTTGTTGTTTCTTTTGGCTTTTCCCGGTTAGGGGTCGCCACAGCGGAACTCCGGTCCGTTAATGACTGGCAGTAGATTTTTACATGCTGAGTTGCCAGCTCTGACGCACAACCTTCAACGAAGGTACCCCCATCCACACATGTCTCCACACAGAAAACGCTCTAGCTGAGAATCGAACAGGACAACGTCTTACTGTGACATGACAACGCTACCACAGCACCACCACCACAGTTTTAAATAAATAAAATAAAATATATATATATTTTATTCAGCTGATCTTACTGTAACTGTCTTAGCTGCTCTTCTGAGTGCTATCTGTTCAGTCGCTCTTACTCTGCACTTATTACTGATTGTTAGTAGCCTTCTAATTTACTGCCTTCTGCACTTGTTTTTTAGTCATTTGTTAATTTAATTGCATTTATTTGAATTGTATTTGTTGTTCTGTTGCTACACACTCGGGTGTGCTGGTCGGCACTGCAATTTGAATTATATTTACTGCTGTTTTAGCTGCTTTTCTGTAAAAAAAAAAAAATTCTAAGCTTCTTTCCTGCCTTTCCTGTAACTAGTCAAGTCCAGATACAGACTTGCTGTATCCAGGACTGTTGGTAAGCTTCTGAGCCCCCCAGCCTTTCTGTGTTGCAGAGAAGCCTTCTAGCTTATCAGTGGGAGTGGTAAGCACTAGGTACCCTATCTATCACAAGAGGAGTGGTTTCTGGCCCAGAAATTATAGTTTACTGGCCATTTGGGAAGCTTTTCCATCTCTTTCAACCTTCTGATTTAAAAGCCTGTGTTTGCACTTGTTTCCTGCCTTTCCTGTTACTAGTCTAGTCCAGGTACAGATATGCTCTATCCAGGACTCTTTGTAAGCTTCTGAGCCCCCCCCCCCCAAGCCTTTCCATGTTGGAGGGAAGCCTTCTAGCTTATCAGTGGGAGTGGTAAGCACTAGGTTGCCTATCCTCCACGGGAAGAGTGAGTTTTGGCCCATAAATTGTAGTTTACTTGCCCGTTTGGGCAGTTTTCCATCTCTTTCAACTTGCTGGCTTAAAAGCCTGCGTTTGTACTTGTTCCCCGCCTTTCCTGTAACTAGTGTAGTCCAGGTGCAGATTTGCTGTATCCAGGACTCTTTGTAGGCTTCTGAGACCCCCAAGCCTTTCTGTGTTGGAGGGAAGCCTTCTAGCTTATCAGTGGGAGTGGTAAGCATTAGGTAGCCTATCTACCACAAGAGGAGTGGCTCCTGGCCCAGACACTGCAGCTATTGGCCGTCTGGGCAGTTTTTTCCATGTCTTCAACATTCTGATTTAAAAGCCGCACTTGCGCTTGTTTCCCACCTTTCCTGTAACTAGCCTAGTCCAGAAACAGAATTGCTGTATCCAGGACTGTTGGTATGCTTCTGAGCCCCACAAGCCTTTCTATGTTGGAGGAAAGCCTTCTAGCTTATCAGTGGGAGTGGTAAGCACTAGGTAGCCAGTTTACCATGACAGCAGAGGTTCTTGGCCCAGAAATTGTAGTTTATTGACCATTTGGACAGTTTGTCCGTCTCTTTCAACTTTCCGGTTTAAAAGATCACATCTGCGCTTGTTTCCCATCTTTCCTGTAACTAACCTACAGGTTAGCACTAGAAAGCCTTAAACTGATACAAGCCTTCTAATTTAGAAGAGAGACTTTGGAATGATTAATATCAGATTTCTGTACTTTCTTGCTGTACTTACCTATTTTCTGCCTAAACACAGATTTTCCAGCATTTATTGTGACTTAAAAGCTTGTTTGTTTTCACATATTGTACTTATTTGACTGCCTGCACTTTTAAAAAGTTGTTTTTTGTTTAAATAATTTAACTGTTGTATGCTACACACTAAAGTGCGATTGCCTTTTCTGATCATTTGTAGTCGTCTAAAGCTGTTTTAGGTGTATTTTTTTACTGTTTTTGCCTTATCTTTAAAAAAAAAAAAATAAAAAAATTCCTTGTTTCCCGCCTTTCTAAGCTAGTATAGTCCAGTTTTCAGGTTAGTGCTGAATTCAGGGCTGTGATACTAATTTCTGAGTTGCCCATACTTTACTTGGATAGAAGGAAGTTTCTCTGTTCACCTGTGAGAGAGGGGAGCTTTGAGCAACCCATCTGTCCCTGGAGGAGTGGTTCCAGCCCAGAAGTTAGTAGTTTATTGGCTATTTTGAGCTAATTTCTATCGCTTTCATTTCTCTACTATAAAAACTGCATTTGCATGGTTTTGTGCACCAGGCAGCGCCAGTTAGCTACTGTTAAATTATTCCCGGCTCCACTAAGTCTCCTCTTCAGTTTTTCCCTTGAAACTAGTCTAACTCTCAACCTAAGCACTCAAAAAGCATCCTACAGCCCAGCACTTGCTCAGACCTAATAGCAAGCACTAATATACCCTGACACTGATTGCCCAGCAGGGCAAGGCTCTTTATTCACCCGTCACCAACCAAGCGACTAAGCAGCTCACCCTACTATTCAGGCATGACCAAAGGGCAATTTAAGTGTACTCTCCAGTCCAGCTGGTGAATCTGAGTATCCTGAGGCAATGTTACAACTGCCTCATGTACACAGACAACCCACTCTTCTTACCACAAAACACTAACATATGCGAGAGATGCAATTATACAGCCAAACTGGTAGCTAAGCTGTCTCCACCCAAGACTGGAACAGACAGTCAAGAGGAGAAGGTTAACACTTGCACCATACATCCAGCCGCATACAGACCTACTAAAACAGCACTGGCAAAAAATACACAAATACACAAAATCATACTCGGAGGCTCTAAATAAAAACCTGCAAAAGCATCAGAGACCACAGACACCCAAACAACCTGCACCTCCCGTCACAAACCAGACAACACATAAAACACAAAATCGGTGTGCCGCACAATCACAGCCCTTAAGGCGAAATAACATACCTAACACACTAGTAATAGGTGACTTTATAGTCAGGCACACTGACGTCCCACTCACTAGGCTGGACAAGCAGAAGGTTACTGTTAGCTGCCTGTCAGAAGCCAGAATCCGCCACATAACACAAGCACTCAGGTCACTCCAAAACAAGTACAAATATGACTCTGTCATGGTTCATGGTGGTGTGAATGACCTTAGACGTACCTCCCTGGACTACATGAAAAGAGACATGGAAGAGCTCTCTGATCATGTAGCCCAGGCTGGTATGACCCTGACCCTGAGTAGCATCCTGCCCTCACCAAGAATGATACCTCAGTATAAAGAAAAAAATGATCACTTTCAACAACTGGCTAAGCTTCTGGTGTCATTCAAAGGGGATCCAGTGTCTGTCAGCCTGGGACGACATGCTCGACAAGCCGCATTGATTTGCAAGAGACGGCTTGCACCTGTCACCCCTAGGCTTTAGAATACTGGCCAAGGCTCTTGCTGCCCCCATAATGCCTTTTTTAGGCAAGGCTCAAAAGTCAAACCGACCTCCGTAAACAGCACAATTAACAAAAAACTGAGGGTTATGCTACTCAGCACCAGGAGTTTAAATCTCAAAATGCATGCGCTTGAAACACTCCTCAGTATGCAGAACGTCGACATCTGTGCAGTAACTGAAACCTGGTTCAAGGCTCCAGAGAGCAGCCCAGCACTACCGGGTTACAACTCATACCACATATTTTGGCCACAGAACACGGACTGAAACACAGAAGGAGGGGGTGTATCCATATTCATCAAGGATACCTACACCTCCAGGTTAGTGGCACAGCATTATACCTCTGAGATCATCTATGTGCAACTAACATTGGGTAAATCTGCAATGCAAATTGTGGCATGCTACAGATCACCCTCCATGACCCAGGACCACCACTCCACCTTTCTGGAGACACTGGAAAACATGAAGGTTCCTACCGAACACCCTGATATTGGGCGAGTTAATTTACCCTTCCATTCGCTAGGAAAACTACTCGAGTACAAACTCCCAGGCCCAGCGCTTCCTGGAATTCATCAACTCAAATGCCGTGGATCAGCTGGTAAACTCCCCTACCAGAGGTGAAATCATATTGGACCTGGTCATCACCAACATGGGTGACAGGTGTTCCACACCAGAGGTCAACCCATCTCTGGTTAGATTAGACCATAAACTAATCACTCTGGATGTCCACACCTCACCACCACCCTCAACTAAGGACACCACAGTAAAAAACTTTTCTAAAGCAAACTTCACCGTACTTAAGACAGAGGTGGTAAGTTTCACAGCCCCCACGCTAAAGGATAACGCTGTTTAAGATGCAGAAACCTTTACAAATGCATTCTATGAGCACCTATAAGGATGCATGGATCATGTCATCCCTAGCAAAACCAAGACTCACTCCTCTAAGAGAAGGAAACCAGTTTGGTGGACCCCTGCCATAAACAGACTATACAATAGAAGGTGGAAACCAGTTCAGAAAAAAAGAAAATCCCAAGAATGAAAGACATCCCTGATCAGTATCAGTAAGAAACTTAGGTCCCTCATGAAATCATCCAAGGCTAACTTTGAAAGAAAAATAACCAAGGATTCAAAAGATAACCACAAAGCCTTCTTTAGCTATGTAAAGCATCTAAGTGGCAACTCGCAGATATGCACTGAACTAGTGCAAAATAGCACAAAATATACTGAACCTACTGATATTGCCAACATCCTGGCAGATAGATTCAGTGGAAATTTCACTTCCCTCTCACCTCCAAAAGGGCCCACAACAATACTGGAAAAGTGTCCCAAAAATCACAGACGCACAGGTGAAAACAGCCCTTTCAAAAGCCAAAAACACAGCGTCAATGGGACCAGATGGCGTCCCAGGCTGCGTCTTGCACGAACTACAGAACGAACTAACCCCCCCCCCACCTAAACACGCTGTTCAGCCTCAGCCTCTCCACAGGCTACGTGCCCATAGAATGGTACACAGCAACAGTTATTCCTCTCTACAAAGGAGGGGCCACAACTCCCCCTGCTAACTATCGCCCCATAAGCCTGACTAGCCTGGTCTGCAAGGCTACGGAGCACATCATCATGGAACTCATTAATAAAGACATTGGGAACCTCCAAACACTTGACCCGACCCAGTTTGGCTTTGTTAAGGGCAGATCATGCCTACTAAACCTTGTTGACTTCTTTGAGACAGTCACCAAGGCCATAGAAGAGGGAAAGGTGGTTCACACAGCCTACCTTGATCTCACCAAGGCTTTCTACACCATTCCCCACTTGGGTATTACAGAAAAACTCACCAGCCTAAACATAAACCCCTACGTCATGAGATGGGTTGCCAACTGGCTTACAGACAGAACTCACATGGTAAGAATAGTGGGCTCCAGGTCCGACTCTAAACCAGTCACAAGTGGTGTCCCGCAAGGCTCGATCTTGGGACCCCTACTGTTCGGCATATACTTCTCAGAAGTACAGGCGAACACAGGAGGACTATGGCTAACCAAGTTCACCGATGACTGCAAACTGGGAGCCATAAATGACTCTCTGGCTGACACAGACATCCTCCAAAAGGGCCTTACTGAGACGGACACCTGGTGTCAAAGTCATGGCCTCAAGCTAAATGCCAAAAAATGCATAGTCATCCTGTTTGGGGAAAAAAAACACCCACGAATTACCACATAGGTGGCAGCCCCCTTAATACAGAAGAGGTAATAAGAGATCTGGGGACCCAGGTAGATAGCAATCTCTCCTTTGACAAACATATTGCCAAAGTAGTTAGGAAACCCTTTTATGTGGCCCATCTAATTATTAAAGGATTCACATCTAGAAATAAAGAGGTTATAGTGCCCCTCTACTCGTCACTCATTAGACGCATCATAGAGTACAATGCCCCATTTGGGATGTACCTCACAAGACACTTCCAACAGCTGGAACCACAAAAGTACCTCACCAAGAGGATTACTGGCCTCAAACATATGTCCTATGCAGCCCGACTGAAAAAACTCTGGCTGTACTCAGTGGCATATTGCTTACTCAGAGGTGATCTCTGCCTGACTTACAAAGCCATGTCCAACTCAGAATTGATGGACATGCTCCACCTAAAGAAATCTAAGTCACTGAGAGCCATGCGCTCTAGTGAGCTAAACCTCGCCACAACAATAAATACAACATGCTAGAGGGATAGATTCCTGTCACAGAGACTCCCCATGCTTTGGAACAAAATTCCAAACTACATCAGGCAGAGCCCCTCACTAACACTCTTCAAGAGAAACGTTGACGAGTGGATGGGTAACAGAAAATACACCCCTGGGATCACTTCATTGGCTCTGCTTGACAGAGGATCAATTAATTAATCAATGGGGCGGCGAAAGCTGACACACTCTGACCAGGCTTATAAATGCTCTCGGGCAGATAGCCTAGTACCTACCTATGAACCTATGTGTTGTGGTTGAATTTTTCACATTGTTATGTGTGCAAGTGGTTTCCATTTGGGAGGCTTCTGATCTTTTGTTAAGTTACTAGTAAGTACCTCCACATATGTGGATTTAGGTGTTGTGTCCTTGTGTGTGTGCTGACAACCTGTTTAGCATTCAGTTTGTCCTTATGTGAGAGTCTTGCTCCCAATTTTATAGTGTAACTACATCTCTCACAAAGTATTTGTTTGTTTCAGGAGTAAGTGGTTGTCAGTATAGATGAGACAATTGCTACATTGTCTTCAGGATGCCCAAGTCTATCAGGCTGGCCAGAAAGATGATGAGAAACTGCCCATCCAAGATAGCAGGCTCTTACTGTATGTTTTATTATGGAAGGGAATGGGTTAATCTGACAGGACCGTACCGGTAGTGCTGAGACTGCAAGAGGGACATATACTTTGTGTGGGCTAAGGTTGATTAATACGGCAATGCTGCTCAGTGCGCAACTGAGTTGCTCCTAGAGCAACAGAAAAGCTTGGAAGACTTTCACTGACAGCTGTTTAGGGAAAAACTGAGCTTCTAAGCTTTTGTGTCTATACAAGGTACTGATAACCCGTGCAAACAGCAACACTGTGCAAACACAAGGCTTAAATACAAGCAAACAGAAACAAGTTTTAAGCTAACTACCAATCAGGAAAGTGCACAATAAGCCTTCCATCAACAATCCCAACTCAGACAGGTTAGATCAGCACACACCTGCCATAAGGGTGCAGAAAAATACTTTCTTAATGTAGAAAAGCTGGTTTGCATCCCAAAGTATAACAAGACCGCACAAACTACCTACAACAAGCCTACGACTAACAGACACAATGTAATACAGTGCAATATGTCCTCCACAGTAAAGGAGTGTCTGGCATGAAATGCTACCACAAACAAACTTAAAGAAACAGTAGGGCACTTTAAACAGCTTATTTATAAAAGTATGATTATTCAATAGAAATACTTTGTATAAATGAGCCGAGCCACTCGATTGTACAGAATGTAGAAAGGCAGTAAAAACAAAATAAGTTGATCAATAAACCCTTCAGCAAACAAAGTTGAACAATATGTTTCCATTTATACATACAAGCTGGAGCATTATATTAAATTATGGGTCTGATAAGGGCAGGTTGCCTTCTTTGGATCTTGAAGATATTCCCTTGGAAATTAACTGGGTTAGATTGAATGTTTTCCAGACTATGGTGAAAACAAGATGATGAAATGAGAGGGAATTATTCACAAAATATCCAGGTCTCCTATGACTACATCTATCTGAAGAGGACTACCATTTATAACATATGCGGTGGGGACAGCCTTTTTGTTGAATGCTACCACACTGCACTTTTTACATTTTACTGGAGAACATTTTCAGTACACTGTCCACTAAAACTTAACCTTTAGTCAGGTAAAACTTAAGTTACCTACTTTCACATCTAACTTCTCTAGTGCACACCGCAGTGTTCAGGATAAACCATTTTTTTCATCTTACCTTTAAGCATCTATTGCAAGGCCACCAGTTATTGGAGAGCCCACATTCTGCCTCTCAGTAGTCATCTTGGGATTAGTGCTTCTGTTTTCTCCTGGTGAGAGAAGGAGTGCAGTTACATTATTTCCTGGAGACTGCCGATCACCAGAAAACTTAATAACTGCTTTATAGGTGACAGCTTGGAATCCGTGCTTATATTCTGATCCTGGTGAGAGTAGCAGCAGAGTGCATTGATCCCTGACTCTTTCTGGTTGGAGAGTGACTGCTTAATGTACCTGAATGGTCTGGTTGCTATTTGAGGCATCTACCAGAAAAAGGCTATAAGCCTGCAAACCCTTGCATCATCTGGGACAAGACTGTGGATCACCAAACATGCCATGGTCTGCTTCTCTTCTTGGGATTGGTGCTACCATTTTGCTTCTGGTGAGAGAAGAAGCAAAGGAGTATTGTATCTCAACAGAGTGAAGCTGTGCTGAGACCAGCATTAGTAGTAGTCAGGTAGTCGCCATTCATGCGACTCTGTTTCATCATTCTTGACAAGCTAATTCTTTATTTTCAGTACGTACTGCTTGATTTCTTCCAAACTTCAGAATATCTGCCTAAATACTTCATCCTTAAATTTTCAGGGTCTATGTATTAGTTTCCCCTTAAGTGCTTGGCAGTGCTCTGTACAGACTCAGACACCTTGAGTGGCATTTTTCCTGTAAAAGGACTATATAAGGAAACAGCTCCAGTACTTAGTAATAATGACCATCTCTCCTGGCATGTCTAAAGGTCTGTTCCCTGTGCTTTCTCCTATTAATCTGGTGAACTTGGGCATTCTGAGGCAGTGTAGCAACTGCCTCATGTACACAGACAACCCTCTCCTCTTACCTCCCAGCACTCAAACTTGTGAGGGATGCACTTATATATCCATACTGGAAGCCATGCACTCTCAAGCCAAGACCGGAATAGTTGGCCAAGAGGGGAAGGTCAACACCTGCACCACACCACATGCAACACATAGCCCTCCAGAACACGCACCATCACAGCTCTCACATAAAAAACACAAACCACACACCCACCTTTGCGGTGGCTCTCAACAGAAATCTACCCAAACAGCAGAGACCTCCAAGGCAGAAATGCACTCAACCACCACAACACAGCACAAACCACAAGACACATAGCTCACCTACACAGTGTGCCCCTCAATCTAAGCCCCTAAGGCAAAACAGCTTGCCCAATACACTAATCATAGGTGACTCGATAGTGAGGCACACTGATGTCCCACTCACTATGTTGAATAAGGAGACGGTAACAGTCAGCTGTCTATCAGGTGCCAGAATCCGAGACATAACACATGCACTCAGGTCACTCCACAACAAGTACAAGTATAACTCTGTCACTGTCCATGTGGGTGTGAATGACCTGAGATGCACCTCCCTGGACTACATGAAAAGAAACATGGAGGAGCTTTCGGATTATGTGGCCCAGGCAGGTATGACCCTAGCCCTGAGCAGCATCCTACCATCACCCAGAATGATACCGCAGTACAAGCAGAAAATGACTGACTTTAACAATTGGCTAAGTTTCTGGTGTCATTCTAAGGGGATCCAGTATCTGTCTGCTTGGGATGACATGATTGACAGACCTCGATGCTTTGCCAGAGATGGCCTGCATCTGTCACCCCTGGGTTTCCGGATACTGGCTAAGGCTCTTGCCACCCCTATAGTGCCTTTTTTAGGTGATATTCCAAAGACTAAATTACCACCGTAACAGCTACAAATAAATGCAGTCTGAGGGTCATGCTGCTCAACGCTAGAAGTCTAAATCTCAAGATGCACTTGCTCAAAGCACTCCTCAAAATGGAGAACATCGACATTTGTGCTGGAACAGACACCTGGTTTAAAGCAGCAGAAAGCACCCCTGCGCTACTAAGCTATAACTCATTCCACACCTTTCGACCCCAGAACATGGACCGAAGCTCCAAAGGTGGTAGTGTCTCCATATTCATGAAGGATATGCACACCTCCAGACTAGTAGCCCAGCATAATGCATCTGAGATACTTCAGGTACAGCTAACACTGGGTAAGACAACGATTCAGGTTGTAACCTAATAGGGGTCCCCAGCCATATCCCAAGACTCTCACTCCACATTTTTATGCACCCTGGAAACTATTAGGGTCCAACCCAACACACTCATATTAGGTGACTTTAACTACCCCTCCATCAACTGGGAAAACTACTCATGCACCCACACAGTGGCCCAACGCTTTCTGGAATTCATCAATTCCAATGCCTTGAATCAACTCATTCTTACCCCCACTAGAGGAAGCAATACCCTTGACCTGGTTATTACTAACATGGACAACTGTTGCTCTACACCAATAGTCAATTCCTCCCTGATTAGATCTGACCACAAACTAATCACCATGGAAATCCACATCTCACCTACACCGCCCGCAAAGGTAACCACCATGAAAAACTTCTCCAAAGCTGACTTTGCGCTCCTAAAAACAGAGGTGGCTAACTTCATGGCACCCATGTCAATGGAAAATAGATGCATGACTGACGAATCATACAATAATGCACTGTACGAACACGTACATAAATGCATGGAACTAGCCATACCCAAAAGAACCAAGACGCTCTCCTTCAAAAAAAGGAAGCCAATCTGGTGGTCCCCTGCCATTAATAACTCTACAATAAAATGAAGAAACTGTTGCAGAAAAAGGTGAAGTCCCAAAATTGGAAAAACTCCCTTATTAGCCTCAACAAAAAGGTGAGATCCCTCATCAAAATCTCTAAACCCAGCTATGAAGGCAGAATTGTGGCAGAGACTAAAAACAACCACAAATCCTTCTATAGTTATATCAAGAATCTCCATGGCAATACCCGGGTTTCCTCTGAGTTACTGCACAATGGTACATCCTATACCGAGCCAACAGATATCGCCAACATACTGGCCGACAGATTCAGTGCCAGCTTTACCCCCCCCCCACTAAAGGACCAATCACAATACAGGAGGAATGCCAGGAACCCAGCATTACTGCAGCACAGGTTAAAGCTGCATTGTCCAAGGCCAAGAATACAGCTTCCATGGGACCCAACAATATCACTGGATATGTTCTACATGAACTACAAAGTGAACTGGCACCACATCTGTGCCCCATTCAGTCACAGCCTCACCTCAGGCTTTGTCCCTACCAAATGGCACACTGCTACAGTCATCTCTCTCCATAACGGGGGAGTGACTACAGACCCTGGGAATTATTGCCCCATTAGCCTGACAAGTCTAATATGCAAGGCTATGGAGCGCATCATCATGGACCTAATTAACAAGGATATAGGGAATTTCCAAACTCTAGATCCCACTAAATTTGGTTTTGTGAAAGGTAGATCATGTCTGCTCAACCTGGTTGACTTCTTTGAGTCAGTCACCAGAGCTGTGGATGAGGGCAAGGCAGTTCATACAGCCTACCTTGATCTGGCCGAGGCCTTTGATACCATTCCCCACTCAAGAATTATTGATAAACTCACCAAACTAGGCATCAACCCCTATATCACTAGGTGGGTTGCAAACTGGCTCACAGATAGACCCACAGTGTAAAAGTAGCGGACTCCAAGAGAGAGACTGCTGACCAGTCACAAGTGGAGTCTCACAGGGATCGGTCCTGGGTCCTCTCCTGTTTGGTATCTACTTCTCAGATGTCCAGGACAACATGGAGGGACTCTGGTTGACTAAGTTCGCAGATGACTGCAAGCTGGGAGTCATTATTAACTCCCCAAATGATGTAGACATCCTACAGAAAGGCCTCACTGAGACAAATGACTGGTGTCGAAACTATGGCCTTAAACTTAATGCCAAAAATGCATCATCATTCCCTTTGGGAAAAACTCAGTTCCCACTAATTACCACATTGATGGGAGCTCACTGAACACTGAAGGTGTTATAAGAGATATGGGGATACAGGTTGACAGCAACCTCTCCTTCGACCACCACATTGCCACTGTGGTCAGAAAGTCCTTCAACGTGGCACATCTCATTACCAAGGGTTTTGCATCTAGGAAGAAAGAGGACATCATCTCTCTCTACTCTTCCCTCATTAGGCCATTCATCGAGTATAATGTCCCATTTGGCATGTATCTCACTCGACACATGAAACTGGAAAGGCCACAAAAGTACCTCACGAAGAGGATCCTAGGCCTTAAACATATGTCCTACACAGACAGATTCAAAAAAACTTCAGCTATTCTCTGTCTCATATCGTCTGCTAAGAGGCGATCTCTGCTTGGCTTACAAAGCCATGTCTAACCCAGCTCCATTAGAAATGCTGCATCTAAAGAAATCCCAATCCCTCCGCACCACATGCTCTAGAGACCTCAACCTCATTACCACAATTAACAGAACATGCTGGAGGGACAAGTTCATAACCCAAAGATTGCCCATGCTCTGGAATAGACTTCCCATACATGTCAAGCAGAGCACCTCACTAGCCCTCTACAAGAGAAATCTTGATGAGTGGATGGGAAATAGAACGTTCACCCTGGGGATCACTCCAGTGGCTCTGCTTAATAGAAGCACTCCGAACTAACGTCGGGCGGCATGATGCCAGGGCACTTCTATGGGCTAGGCTTGTAAAGGCTCCAGGGCCATTAGCCTAGTACACACCTATGAACCTATGAACTTGTTATGTGAATAGTCCTGTTCTTGTTGGAACTGCTTAGTATAAGTGGATAACAGTGCCCGACTTGCAGTCATCAGTAAACTTGGTCAACCACACTTCTGGGATATTGGACTGGAAGTCTACAAAATAAATGCTAAACAGGAGACAGTCAATCACTAATTCTTATGGTACCTTACTGGTTACAGTTTTATGCTCAGAGAAGGCACTGGCAAATTTCTCACCCTGGGATCTGTTAGACAGCCAGTTTGTAATCCAACATATTGCTCAGGATTTCACATTACGTTTAACAGCACCAGCGTGGGGGGATAATGTCAAAAGCCATGGTCAGATCACGATAAGCAGTGTGCAGTGAGTGACTACTGTCTACAGCCTGTTTAACCTTTTCAAAGAAACTTAGGTTCAGAACACAGGACCTACCTTTCATAAAAGCAAACTGACTGCGATCATCAGTTAAGTTGTCTGTCTGCTTAAATGGGTCTTGCTGTGATATGTTCCGTGTCTTCTTTGGATGAGACTGGGGAGGCTCATGGGGCTATAATTGCCTGGATCTGTAGAGGGGAGTCACAGTGGCTTCTGTCTAGGCATCAGACACATACTCTATGGATAGGCTGAGGTTGAACAGTTTAAGAAGATGCTGAGTTAGTACATACTTGGCACAGATTAGAATGCAGTCTGGTACACTGTCTGGTCCCATGGAAGTACTATTTTAACATCTTTATTGAATTACCACTTAAGATATAAGCAAACATACATTTATTTGAAAGAAAACAAACCATGTTAACATGTTCACCACTGCAAACATTATACATCACATATATTCTTTTATACAATTACCATCAAGCCAACATTACATAAATTGACCAATTCCTGCCTTCCCCTTAAACCTCATTCCTCCTCCAAAAATTAATATGCATGTATTGCTTCCACAATTTCCATTTTCTCTATGTAATTTGCTCCTATCCTTTTCTAAATATCCCATTTCCAATTATTTTACCTCTGTTACAATATTCACTATTTCAAATATAGTTGGTTTAGACTTTGATTTCCATTTTCTAGCTACTGCTTTTTTGGCAGCTACCAGAATTAAACTTAACAAGGCCTTATTACGTCTACAGAATTCAGATTCTGTATCCCAGGTGAAAAAAATCATTTCCTTAGTTACACCCATTTGTTCACCCAGTAGTTTTGACAGAGTACTCTGTAGGGAATTTTTAAAGTCTACCAACTCATTACACTCCTAAAAATGTTCCCAGTTGCCTCTTTCTTTCCCATCATACCTCCAACATTTGACATCTACCTGAGGAAAAATTCTTGTTGTATAAAAATATCTATAAAAACACTCCCAAGCAAAAATCCTAAATTTTCTAGACTTTATTGCATAATTGGGAGTGATGCATCTGTCCTCCAACTGTTTCCTTGTGAATTCAGAAGCTCCAGCAAAAAAACACAGGCACAATCTGGGTAAAAACACAAACTTTATTCAAATACTATAGGCATAAACACATTAACAATTCACTGCGTTTTCATCAAGTAAACAGACTTCCTCAGATGCATAACACAACCACAATACAAGATCCTTTAAATACTATACCACCTAAAACTCTTCAATCATCCAATTACCCTCCACCTAATTAAATAAAATATGCATGTTAAAAGTCAATATATATATATATATATATATATATATATACAAATGCTGCAAATATATAAAAACAAGAACAAATATACTAAATAATAAGACATGGCTCCATTATAAATAATAAACATAAACCTAAAAAATTATAGCAAATAAATAAAATATATTTAAAATATAAAAAACAGTCTGTGGTGTTAAATGATGAATTTACCAGCCTTGATTTCAATGATTTCAATAATAAAACTCCATCTAGTGGCTGAACATAGGAATTTTTTTGATAAAACAATTCCCTTTCTAAAACATACTTTAAACAAGAACCATATTCTGTCCTCACCAAGTTACAGTATGGCTGCTCTCATTTTTAACACTGGAGCTAACAACCCATTCTCGTTGAGTCCAGAAAACTTCATTTTGAGGGTGAGATTTTTCGACAGACTAGTGGGGTAGCCATGGGGGCATGTTGTGCCCCTATTTATGGTAACATTATTCTTTCCATGTGGGAATACGAATATATTTTCAACTCCACATTTATGCATTGCTGGAGATTATACAAACATTTTTTAGATGACACTTGTATTTTTTGGTTAGATAATGAGGACAAGTTGAAAGATTTCATCTCCTATATTTACAGCACTTTGGCATTTTTGAAGTTTACTGATGGGGTACACTATGATAAAGTTAATTTTTTTGTATGTCACCATACACAAATTGGTAGACACTAAAGGGTTTAAGTCCAAAGTTCATCAAAAGGAGACTTTTTTGATCTCGTACCTGTTTTTTTACTAGTGCTCACCCCTTCCACCAGAAAAATAAAGTATTTGTGAGGATTTGTAGGATGACGTCGGACGATGAAGATTTTTTCCATGAGTGTGATATATTAACTGAAATTTTAAACAGTAATTTTCAGCCCCCTCTTGCCTATTCTCTGTACCCCTAATTGCAGTCATCACCATCAGCAGAGCTCATTTCTCCATTTTTTTCAATGGCTCTAAATATAAAGCAAGTAACAAAGGGAAAGAGGACACCACTGCCTGGTACATCTGATCAGACACAAGTTATCAGAGAGGGCCCATCCCACTTGAATTTTTGCCTCTGATCTCTCAGATATCCTTGTAATTAACCTTATTATTGCATCAGGGAATGCAAATGCTTCCAATGTTCTACTCATAAAATCCCAGTATACTCTGTCAAATGCTTTCTCTGCATCAAGACCCTCCAACAACAGTAGTATTTCCTTGGACTTTGCTTCCCTCTGTATCATCGTTGTTCCATTAATGTTGTCAAATGTTTTTCTCCCCTTAACAAAGCCATACTGATCCATATCCGTCAACATTGACAACATATCTGCCATTCTTTTAGCTTCTATAGACTAACACTTTATAATCATGATTTAATATTGAAATGGGCCTATAAGAAGCTGGGTCTGATGGGTCTTTACCGTCTTACAACCTTCACAGCTTTCTCCCAGGATGCTGGAGCTTCCCCACCTTTTAAACTGCTGTTAAACAGAACCTTCAAGAGCTTTATCAGTTTTTGTCCCTCCTAGCTTCCAAACTTCTAGAGGAATAATATCTGTTCCTGGTGACTTTACTGCAGGTTGATTATACATCACTGTTTTTTTATCTTATCTCCTTTTGTCTTAGCTGTTAATTGTTGAGCCTCATCCACCTCTAATGGTGGCATACCTAAGTCTTCCATAAATATTTCCATTTGTGCTTTTTCTTGATTTCCTCATTCTTCTGCTTTATACAAATTTTATTTCTTTATTTAAATAATATAATACATTTAAATAAATAATTTGTGCGTTTTCTTGCTTTCCTTATTCTTCTGCTTTATACAAATTTTCATAAAATTTCCAAAATATCTCTAATACCTCAACAGAATCTCTGGTTATTTTTCTTGTTTATAGGCTACTTAGGTTTAGCAGTGCCCCTTTTTACTTTCTACTAAAAGTTTTTGTGCTTTAGCACTATTATCAAAAAACAGTTGCTTAAGAGCAATCTTTTTAAATTCATGCATATTAACCAGATAATCCCTTATTTTCTGTTTAGCACTCTGCATCTGCACATCTTCTTGTTCTGTGACATCCCCCTTATTCTGCAATACTTTAACCTTTGTTAGCCCCTCTGTATTAGTCACTTCTTAACCATATTCCAAAACAGGTTTGCTGCCAATACTCCAGGCAAACGTTCCTTTTCCAGAGTCACAGAAATAATATAAAAATCCAAAAACAAACGGAAACGGAACGAAGCAGGAACGAAAAATGTATATAAAATCACTGAATTTATTATCAAAAAAACAATTATTCAAATCAATTCAGGTCCATATGATGTTTTATGTGTTGTATAGTATTTATGTGTTCTCTGCTTATATATTTCCCCCGTTTTTACATTTTTTACATTTTTATATATTTTTTATTTTTTTTACAAATAGTATTTCAATAATTACTATATATGTATCATGTTATTGTGCATGATATGAGATTCTTATGCTTTTTATAGGTGAATGTTTTGATGGTTTTAGTGTACTATAACATAGGTTAGCATGTAGGTAGTAGTACTTTAAGGCTTAACTATTTTGTGAATGTGATAGGTTGGTTGGATTTGAATAATTGTATATATTTAGGGGAGTATATGATGAGTTGTTAATGATCTGAAGAAGCTCTTGTAGCGAAAGCGCTATCTTTGTATATACAATCTCCGTGTGATTTTTCATAATAAATTCAGTGATTTTATATACATTTTTAGTTCCGTTTCCGTTTGTTTTTGGATTTTTATATTACTTCTTAACCATATATTTTTCTATTATTTCTACCCTAATTTTTAAATTTTACTTTTATTATATCCAACTTACTAATTATAACTTCTGAAGAATTCTCTGTCTTCTCTAATAACTCTGGAATTTCCACTACCCATTCCTTAAATTCCTTTCTTTTTGACATGTAGATGAGCCTGCATTTTTATCTTGGTTATTATTGCTGTGTGATCCAAAATAGTTATTGGATGTGCGCTGAAGCTTTCAATTAAATGCACATGTTGCTGTGAAATATTTCTTTTTAACCTAGTTCAGTTATTGCACCTTGGGGGTTAATATGTAAATTCTCTCTCAGTTCCTACTACTGATTTCACACCTTCCATACCAAATATTTTCATAAATTTCTTCAAACATCTACCTCTTTTGTTATATTTTTCCTTCTACGTCCCCCAAACACATCCTCACTGTTGCAAATCAAGTTCCAGTCCCCATCTATAAGTAATATTTCATGCTGAAAGCTGACTATTGCTCCCAAACATTTCTTAAGCGCTATAATTAGCAGTTGTAGGTGGAATATAAATACATGCCAGCATTATCCTCCTACCTTGCCAGTAACTCTTTACTACCACATATCTACCATTACCTTTTTTCTCTTCTAACACTATTAGAGCTCCTCTAGCAGTTAGTATAAGTATTCCCCTTTCCTTTGTCCCTGATATTCTGCTGAATATCCCTCCTGAAATCCTTTCTTTATTAAATTCACATGCTTCTTTCTTTCCAAGTGTGTCTCCTGTAACACTGCTATTTGCACTCTGCATTTCTTAATATATTTCAATATTCTTTCCTTTTTGTCTATACCTGTAAGGCCATTCACATTCCAAAATAATAGCCCCGATTCCAAAAGACTTGTTCTCAGTATAAGTAACCATTTACACTGGCAGCAGGCAGAGAGCAGGTATTTTGGAATCTGGTTCCCATAGTAAGCCTGTTTATGGATAGACCTTACACCGAAGTCACTTACACTGAGATCAGGTCTTTTCGGAATCAGGGCAGACTTAGACTGAGGGCAATTCTTTTAGAATCTGGCTCAATATGCTTAGCGTAGCCATTATGATAAGAAGCTTTTATTCCCACCTATTACACAATCAGATTTTTTAAATGTCTATTTCCAGCTTTTCTGCTACAAGCACCCATTAATGTTTGCAAGGTTGATCTTTTATACAGTTGTTTCTTGTCATGTGCATTGGAACCTTTTTCACATTTTACAATACTTTTTGTTTTCATGAAAACCCTCAAACAAACTAACAAAAACAAAAAAACACCCAAATAAACCCCCCATAACCTATTAACTTAAAACAAACACACAAAACTATGTACCCCTTAAAGTAATCAATTAATGAAGTTATAGAAATACTCAATTTGGTCTTTGACAGGGATTGTAAGACTTTTTCCATGGTGATTTCAGTGTGGTCCTGAGATAAGGGGGTGGGGTGGGGATTTCGTATAACCTTTCATCATTTTCCTTTTCTGTTATATAGTTTATTACTATGTGAATCCCACCAGAGATGTTTATTCTATGAATTTACCATTATATTTAGGTTGGACTGGTACTGACTTTTCAATGCAGCTATTTAGGTACTGGTAAAACTCAGAGCTGAATGTGGTAGCCTCTCAGTTGGGTCCACTTACAGGGGATTGATGGGAATTTTCCCCAGGGCTTCTACAAGTGGAAGTAGGCATTTATAAAGAAGGCTGTTAATAACAACAACAGAACATTTTATATGGGTGGTTGGGGGGGGGGGGGGTTACAGACTGGCTATGGTCAGTGTTAAGTTTGGATGATATTTGATGGGGATGCTGATGACCAGGCAGATGGGATATCAGTTGTTGGAAGAGATGCTGCTAGGATGATAAAGCTGAGACTGGATTGGGTTAGTAGTAAGATACTGCTCTTACTGTGCTTCTAGTGCAATAGATGAATATATTATTTATACCTGGGGAAGATGGAATGAAGTTTGAAGTATTCATTTTTTTCAAAGAATACTGAAATAGTGAGGTTGTCTGATTGTGGTGTGTATAGGAAAAGGTGGAGGTGCTCAAGTCTGTTCAACATGCTTCTTGCATTTAAAAGGGCTGTTCCAGTTGGGGTGTACTATGTGGTAAAGATTTCTACCAAGTACATGATTAGTGAGGGTCTGGGTTAGATTCAGTGTGAGACTGGAACAGTAACATGTTTATTAGATATGGAAACCATTTGTCAATCTGAATTTTCTGAGAAGGAGACAGTGTTTAGGTGCTTTGTTGGAGCTACTGGGGGATCTTTAGGTGATCTATACTTGGATGTGTAGTTCTGGGACTGAAAAGGGAATGGGAGTAAGAGGAAGAAGAAGATAGGCGAAGGCTGGAGTACAGAATGGGGAGGTTGTTGAGGATGGTTTTATACATTGGGGGCTATACTCAATTGGTATGTAAGGGAAGATGACTTCCAGAGGGAAGAATGAATAAAGATCGTAGAATTAAGGATGAATAAGAATTGTTGCATTCCTAACGCAGTTCTTGTTAGTTTCCAATCTGCGGAGTGAGGTGTATTAGAATATGGCTGAGAAGGAGGAGGAGAGAGAAGCAAAATAGATCTTTGAGAAGGAATTTGTATATTAACTGACCAGGGGGAGTATTATTTAGGGGAGTGATAGAAGAATTGATGGATTGTACAGAAGCTGGTGGAGATAATAAAGTAGCTGAGTATACTGTGCTGAGACTAATGGGAAGCTATTCTATTCACTGGGAAAGTCTGTGCTGCAGTAAATGGTGGCAGGATGTGAGGATGTGTTTTGAGAGAATACAGTGAATTGGTTTAGGTTGATAATGAAGACAGAGAGGTGCAGAAGGATATGTTATTCCAGGTTATGTGGTGTTTGGTTAAGGAGAAGGAGAATAAAGTGAGATGATGAAATCTGTTGAAGAGCATGTACCAGTGAAGAATAAGTTTTTCCAAGCTCTGTGGAGCTCCTTTAAATAGGAGAGTAGAGTGAGTTGGTCTAGGTTGCATGCAGCTGAAGAAGCATTGTGGAGCGAAACATTTTCTAAGTTGTGAGATGTGTTTTAGGGGGACAGGGAAGGTGCAGAAGATGTGGGAGAGTTGTGATCATATAAAAGTAGAGGATAGTGAAGAGGCTGGGGAATGGTAACAGGTGGAAAGTGAAACTGGCCACCAATCAGTAACAGCTCTAGCCATTCAGTTACCACCTGTACACTAAGATGGAAATAGCAGAGCAATGGAACTACAGAAGAAATCTGCTGGTAAATTAAAATATTAATAAAAGTGAAAAATGCTACCAGTGGCTAATTCTTCCAGAGTGCAGATGTGTGCCCCACTAGTATAGCACTAGAAAGGCAGAAGCTTGTTTGTCAGCTGCTAAAGGTCAGTAGAGATGGGGAAGCCCCAGCTGAGCAACATGGTTCCTTAACAGGGAATCCCTCTAGATAATATGGATGGGGATACAAAGAGATCTCAAACTGCCCCAGCCCTTATGTCATGGATGGGGATACAAAGAGATCTCAAACTGCCCAGCCCTTATGCTCACCAGCAGGACAACAACCCCTAGAAATGGGAAGAGGTGTACTGTACAATGTTCTCCCTGAAATCCCTGCCTGAGCAAGCTGTAATAAACAGGATCAGTGGAGAACAGCTGAAAGCTACAGTGAACAGAAAATTACTGGACAGTGCCCAGAATATAGTAAAAAGACCTTGTACTAGGAGTTAGAAGAAGATAAAGTCGCTGAGAGCTGCCTGCAGAGGAAAATTACAGTTTACAAAAATAGACGGTAATTAATACTTAGCGTTTTGCTGGGAACTCTCAGTCCTTAAAGAACAAGTAGCTATCACTTGCATACACTTTGCAACTGTGGATCCCTCTGATGTTCATGAGGGTGGGAATGGAGCTAAGGCAGCTGCTGACAATGGAACATCAGGTCGCTACTAGCAAAGTGCCTGGGAAGGTCCAGTCTTGTCACATGTGAGGTCTCAGCAGCTTTTGCTTTCATTAGCCTATGTTATCAGGACCTTTAGTGCCACTACAAATAAAATGTTCAGATGAAAATTAAGATTAGTAGGTGGATAGGATGTGTCCATTTATGATTTTGGATGTAGGAGGGTTATCAAGACATTTTTTTCACCATTATCACACTGCAGTGCTTTGTCACACTTTAATATACACATGAGCTAATACAGCATTTTAAATTATGCTTAAGCAATGACACTGCCCTAAGTAAGATTATTGACCACATGTTCTTAATACAGGTCTGTCCAAGACCTCATTCAGTGTCTCAGTCGTGTTCTTTAAGTTGACAATTATAGTGCTGGAATTTACCCTCCTGTTTTGGTTTTATGACTACAGAGACAGTTTACCTAGAAAATACAAAGGCCAGTGAGATTGATGCCTAAGACAAAGTCATTCGGGGATCTGTACTGGAACCCTTCTATTTAATTATCCTGCCACTCCGACACCACTGAAGCACAACCCTAGATGTGCAGACAGCAGCCTGATAACTGCCTCCATTGCTGTAGTGTAGTAATCATTTCCCTTAGCAATCAAGGTTAAATCTTATGGCAGAATTTAATACTCCATATTAAGCAATGTGATTAAACATCATAAGTGTGATAAGAGCAGATTGGAGGAAAAGTAAATAAAATGTAAATCAGTTCTTTTTATATTTCAGTGAGACTTGCCATCTCAGTAGCTTCACTGTTTTGTCAGTGATCTTTAGTGGTACACGTAATCTCCTTCAACATTCTGATAACACTGCTTTCTAAGGGTCTGGAAGTCAGGTACCTGAAATTGTTGCTAACCTAAAATAAGACTTCAGGAGATTTGACACTAGCTTGCTTCCTGCACCTCAGTCAGAGTGCGATGAAATCACAAGCTGTATTTTTTTTGTACTAGGACCTAGGGTGAATCTCAGAGATCAGTTCTCAATAATACCTTTAATATAAGTGACAAATCTGAGGTAACTCCCACGGTAAAGCTTCTGAGTATGTGATTAAACCAAGAGGTAGCATCCAAAAACATGTGACAGTACTCATATCTAAATACAAGTCCTCACACTTATTACATGTACTATTCTCAGGAGTACTGAAAGTGTTTTTAAGTGACATCGGCAATAGAAACACTACTTTTCATACTGTCAACTCATCTACTTATCCTGTTTGACATATCTTTTTCTGTGCTGATCGGTCTTCAACTTCTCTAACACTGCACAGCCAGATTTGCTACTGCTATTTCCCAGCATTCTTATCACTATGACCCTCCTTGGATCCAGAATATTCCAGTTGCATAAATACAAATGCAGCGCACTCTTAGACTAACCTGCAGGTAAATCTGGCCCACTGTTCTTGGGCCATAATAATCCTTTCCAGCTCCATAACCAGATAACCAAAATTAAGATCCCAAGAAGTAACCACCTGTCTCCTAGGTCTACTACCATCGCCCTCAATGAAATTCCTAAAATTTCTAATTATCTTGACTCCAGAACTTTCAGATATTTATTTGTTTGCAAAAGCCTGAAACAACCTCTCCTGTTTCTACCTTAAATAGCTCTTGCAGTATCATATCCTGGAGTACATCTGATGCTCTAAGCCAGCTCAGGGATGTTAGCTAATAATGATTTGCTTTGGTTTGTAAAAGAGGTTTTGTGCGTCTCATCCTTCTGTGTACCTGACAGGCTCAAGCACTGCATCACAGCAGAATTACAATATAATTCTAAGTATGCATACACCATTAGTGTAGTGCTGTATCTTCTTATCTATGTTCTTGAGCTCATAGCCGGCGTTAGGCACCCGCGAAACCCGTGGCCACGGGGAGTCCCCAATTACCTCCCCGCAAATGAGGGCCCCCATTCAGCAGCCGCAGGTTGCTCTGACTGGCGTTGCTCTTCTTCGGCTCCTCATGGACTTCCGCATAGTCCGGCTTCCTGGACCCTGCAGTCACCGCAAAAATCGGAACTGTGTTTCCGTTTTTTTTTTTTTGATTTGCTGGCAAGCTGCACTCAATCAGGTCCGCTCGCTGAAACAAGGGATCTGATTGGCTGCAGCAGCCTGTGAACTAAGTCCTTTTTTTTTTTTTTTTAATTTTTTAAAGTAGGAAGGAAAGCAGAGACAGCATGCGTTGTATATATTCAAGCTGTCAAGTCATTGTCATACAGAGAATGTCCATCTCCTGACTGGGTAGGCAGAAAAACATGCTAGAAAAATATGAAGATCAGTAATTCACGTGTTCTCAGATAATAGCCTAAAGGGAAGTAAATGATGTATTTTAATTTGTCACTAGCCTTCATAGGAGACTTTTACATCCTTTTGCTGTTTTGAGTATTGCCATTGGGATGAAGTTTTAGGTCCTCACTTGCATTTGTCCTACAATGCAGTAGATTCCAGATACTTTCTACTGAAATTACACTGTTTCTAAATTACATTAATGCTGGACCTTGTGGTTCTGTGAGAGGATCCAACAGTAGAAATCAATCTACTGGAGTGAAGAAAAGCTTCCAAAAAGCATAGATTTTTTTTTCCATATTGCACTTAGTGGGTAATGAGAAACTTTGAAAAAAAGCCCTGGTTCTTGCATTGTAAAATATAGGGTAAAAGCACCAGCAATTCTTATAAAGGCCATCCTGTACAATTGAATCAGTCTTTTAGCTGTGTTTTTAAAGGTTGTGTTCAAGCATATGTTATCCTGGTAACTCCCCAGAAACACACCATTATTGTCTTGGGTGGGCCATATTCAGTGAAAGCATGTGTTTGTTTCCCATTTCAGTATGCCCATTAGAAACAATGTACAACGGCATTTAATATGTCTCCACAAGTTTATAATTCACTGAATCTTCAACCAGACCAAAACAGTACAATGCTGAAAGACTCAACCCAATGAAAAAAAAGTTTTTTAGAAGTGTTTTTTTTTTACAGTGGACATTCCTCCTGTGTGCCATCCTTATTAACTTTACAGTCAGAAAAAGTTTGGTATAAAGAGAAAAGAACACATTTGGAGAATCACTGGTGGGTCACACACAGAAGCAGTATATACAGTTAATTTCTGTAGATAATATGGATTGCCGAGTTAAAATTGACTGGTTAAAACTGAAAAGTTGTAATCTTATCCAGTGAAGTTGCATTGATTAGTAGTGTAACAAGTTCTATGTCTATTGTAAACCATTTCATCCATTGCCTGGCAATAAACTCCCTTAAGGTGGGCTTTCAGCTGTTCCCCAGTATTCCATCATTCATGGGTTTTCATGCTTAGTATCAATATCCCAGTGCAGTCAGGGTCGCCCCTGTGGAAGAAGCTCCCCTGTAGTGGTGTAGATGGCCACAGTACCAATACTGAAATCAGAGAGTTGAGCTGTCATATTGTTAGCAGAGTGGTTTTCTGTGCCCTAGCTGCTCCCCTTGTGTTCTCGAATGTCCCATCATGGGGATTACACAAACAAGGAGTGGTGCCATATGTGTGGTATAGCAGTTCAGGTCTGACACCCCTTGATGGTGAATATCTTCTACACTGGCCTCTATCCTTATGAGGAACTAGATCCATGTCCACATCCTTGGACATAGCCGGCGTTAGGCACCCACCAAACCCGTGGCTGCAGGGAGCCCTCGATTATCTCCCCATGTGCAAGGGCCCCCATATGAAGCAGCCGCGGCTTGTTTATAATTAATGTCCAGATTTGATGTAGTTTTTTTTATCTAGTCTTGCAAAAGAATATTCAATATTGCATTTTTGTTTTGTGTACAATTGTGCTGAAATATTGGTAGTGGGGGATAGTGGCTGTGAGAATGCTGTAGAATATACAGATTTTTTAATGTATATCAATGCAAACCCTGTTCTGCTAGTATGTTTTGTGTATACCGGCAATGTTTACAACTATGCCTGATGCTACACCTTTGTTCTATGATAATTTTTTGCTCTGTCCAGAATTATTGTGCTGAGAGGTTGGGAGGGGAGTTGGTGGCTGTGAGAATGTTGCAGAATGTACAGCTGCTGTTTTAATGTATACTAATGCAAACCCTGTTATACTAGTATTGTGTACACCGGCAGCGTTTACAACTATCCCTGATGGTACGCCTTTGTTCTATGATCATTTTTTGCTTTGTCTAGAGTTATTTTGCTGACAGGTTGGTAGGGGGGTTACAGTCTGTGAGAATGTTGTGCAATATTCAGATGTTATTCCAGCATCTATATTTGCTAATAAGCACATTGTTTTTTATGTTACGCCTTTGTGTTTTTATTTTACTTTCACTTCATCCAGATTTATTGTGCTGAGATACTGGGGGGTAAGGGCTGTGGCAATTCTGCAGAAGGTACTGATGTCTTAATGAGTGCCAGTGCAACCCCTGCTCTACTATCAAAGTTAATCATAGCAAAGTTTCAAACTATCCCTGATGTTATGCCTTTGTTCTGCATTTTTTTTCCAGGATTTGTCTGGAATTATTAAGCTGTGAGGTTAGAAGAGAGGGGAAGGGGCTGTGAGACTGTTGCACAATGTTTAGATGTTTGACCTGTATTTTTGGTCTGTTAGTCATCAAAAATGTGAATTCACACAATGCATGCCACTAGAAAAATCTGTTATTCTACCATCCTACCATTTTTATTAGTTCATAACCACAATGTTTTAAACCCCCTATTGTTACGTCCTTGTCTTGTATTTTTTTTTTGTTTGTACCTCCTCTAGAATTGTGCCAAGACTTTTGGGGGGACTCTGAGAGTTCTGCAGAATGTACTGATTATTGTAATGAATGCTAATGCAATCCCTGTTAATCTAATATCTTTCTAAGTTTATCATAGCAATGTTTGTAACTATCCTTGATGTTACACCTTTGTTCTGTAGTTATTTTCAGCTTTGGAATTATGCTGAGAGGTTAGGAGGTTGGTAGGGGCTGTGAGAATGTTGCACAATGTCCAGATGTTTGTTAGCTTTGGTCTGTTCTTCAAAAATGTGGGGTCACACAATGCATGCTACTGCAAAATCTTATTCTAGCATCATTATTAGTTCATAAGCCCAGTATTTTAAATTCTTAATGTTCAGTCTTACTGCGGTGCTGTCCATCATGTGTGGGTATCTATGTCTTGTCCGTGAGTCTGTGTAACTGTCTGCCTCGTGTCTCTGTCCTGTGTGAGGGAGTCTGTGTGGGTGTCTTTGTGTACCTCTGTGGGACTGGCTACCTTGATGCTGTACAGAGGCTTGCCATAATGTAACAACATTACTACTAAATGCCAGTCAGTGTGTGAGTGGCTACTTTGCTGTGGTACAGCGGCTTGTCATAATTTATTGGTACTAAATTTTATTTATTTAACATTTGTTGACCGGGAAAGCCCGACTAGGACACAGCCTATTTTTAGCAGAGGCCCAGGGAGAAATGTTGCAGAAGCATGTCTTTGGAATGTGGGAGGAAACCACACGAATGCAAAGAGAACATGCAGACTCCACACAGAAGGCATCCCAGCTGAGAATCGAACCAGAGAACCTCTTGCTGGGGGGGGGGGTGACAAAGTTAACTGCTGCACCACTGCGCAGTCCCAGTCAGTGTGTGTGTGTGTGTGTGTGTGTGTGTGTGTGTGTGTGTGTGTGTGTGTGTGTGTGGTGTGTACCATTGTGAGTGGCTACCTTACTGTGGTACAGGGGCTTGTCATAATGTAACACTGGTACTAAATGCCAGCCAGTGTGTACCTTGACATTTCAAGTCTTTTTAATGGTCTGAATGTAATAACATTACACAGTGATTGTTAAATGGTGCTGCATGAGCTTGATAGGGAAGGAGGCGTGATGGCAATATGGTCACACTTTTTATATTCTCCTGGGTAGGGCCCCCAACTTGAAACTTGCTGGGGGCCCCCAAAATACTAGCACCGGCCCTGCTTGAGGTTAAGTCTCGTATTCTCCCTTCTCTGTTTGTAACAACAGCTCCTCTGTGTTTCATTATTATGTACTGCTGATTTCTTTACCTCTCTGCTACTATATCGGGTCTATATTAGAACATCAAAGTTTCACAACTTCGAATGTTCTAATATCGACCCCTATTCAGTGAACGCTAACATCGAACATGCAGAACAGCAAATTTTTTCCTAGGGAAAAAAATTTGCTGTTCTGAAACACATACACACAAAAATAAGCACACCAAACGGCAATCCACACACATACACCTAAACTCTTGCATCTAACCCTACACTAAACTGTACATACACCACTAACTATCCACTTACCTTAACCCAAACCCTAACCCTAAGGTCCGTCACTATCGCACACTCACCTCACCCGCGCCCTAACCCTAACTCACCTAACCCGCCCTAATCCTCACGTCCACACAATCGCACACTTACCTGACCTGTGTCCTAACCCTAACTCACCTAACACGCACCCAATCGCACACTTACCTGAACCCGACCGTAACTTTCCATGACAGTGCTGAAAATAGTGAAGCGACAGAAACGGACAACCAAATTCTTTCCCTAAGAAAACATTTGGTTTTCTGCAGCTTTGCTATTTTCAGCGTTCGCTGAATAGGGGTTGATATTAGAACATTTGAAGTTGTGAAACTTTGACGTTCTAATATAGACCCCACTATATCTGCGACCTCCTGCTTTTATTTGCCTTTGTTTACCGGGAAAAGTCTGACTGGGTTTCTGTACACCCCTTTTCAGCAGAGGCATTAATTACAGCTCTTGGTTACTCCCTTTAAAACGATGTCTTCTGTGTGGTTGTTGTGTTAGTGAACTAATGAATAAATATTAAGTAATATCTTGTAGCAGTTCAAAGAATAAAACATAATACTATGTTTGGGGTGGTACAGGTACACAATCCACTTGTACAATTCCATTAATAAAGCTTCTTATGACAAAATGTGTTGAATAAATCTAGTAAACAGATCTGCAGCATAATAACTGTTGTGGCAATGTATGTAGAGGGTAAGCATTAACATTTCTGAGCTATCTCAAAGAAAAGTCTAAAATATATAATAAATGTAGTCATTTACTAAAGGGCTATATTCTGTATCTAAAGTAAGTTACAGTTTATGTTACACATTCATCACTTTAAAGAAAAGCGGTATATTCTGAGCAGGTTTTAGCATGTTTTGCTTATCTTACCGCAGCATCACAGATTAAATTTCCCATGTTGCACTCTCGAAAACGACACTCCAAGTGGGACCCATTCAGGTACACTAATGTCCTCCCAATTTCCATGGCAGAGAAATTCTTTAGTCCCTCCTTCCACTTGTTAACGTCTGCCAGCACTGCTGGATCTGAAATAATAACAGCAACAAACAGTAAATAAGGTCAAGTACTCAAATTTAACAACTGAAATTACTATAACCAGATGAGAGGAGAGCAGAAGTGGCAAAGATGTTTAAATACAAACCAATACAGCGAGTTACTAAAACATTTGGAGTAATGTCTATGAAAAAAAAAAAATCAGTCTGTCATTACAAGGAGGTACATGGTGTCAAATACTTCCATGATCCACAGAGGTGTCCCTGGTTTAAAACCACAGGTACACACTACTTAGATTAACTGTACTTAATACTAAGGATTTCAAAACAATAAGCATGCGGTCACTAGACCAGAGACTAAAGCAGTGTTCTTTTCATACTACTAAAACATAATTAATGTACTTTAGCACCATAAGGTGCTGGCACCATTGGTGTACAGGTTAATGCCCAGGCCAAGACACAGGTGGTCCAGATTTGTGTGAACACTGGATGGCTAATATACCAATCAGGAGTGAAAGGACTGAATGGCTGATGGCCTGTTGTCTTTTTTGGGGAGGGAGAGTCTTGGGATGGGAAAAGGTGTATTGAAAGTTGTCATTCTACCTCAGTGGAAGCTGAGACATAGACACAGCACATCATAAATGCAAAGAGGTATGTGAGCTGGTGAGCACAGCCTTGGTATACAGTGGTTAAGAGCACAGCAGCTACTCAGGGGCTACATGTATGCAGCTTAAAGGAAAAAAGCCCCTTTCCTGGCCAGAGCCATAACCCCACTGCAACATTTGGACCCAACCTCCTATTATATAAGATGATGTATGCAGGGATAGTCAATATAAAAATATAACAAACTTAAGAAATGCAGGGACACAGCAGAGGAAAGCATTTTGAGATCAGAAAAAACATCTCAGACTTCACTGTGAGTAGAAGTATTATTTTACTAATAATAGGTGCTGTAATTCTCTCCTTACTGTTTGCTACCACTGTTCCAAAATTTCTAATATTAAACACTACACTGATAGTACAGAAGATATAGGCCATTTGCAATATCCAGACTGAAGAGACGAGAATAAAGACATACGAAAAGCATAGGAAACTGTAGGTAGTCTGAAAGTTTAAAAATATATTCCCATTAATCCACTGCATCGTTATGTAAGGTTTGGATGTAAAAAAATTCTCTTTAGTTCTAGAATGGTTGATGATAGTGGGCTGCAGGGTGGTAGTTGAACTACTTTTGTATGAAATACTTATTGACTGGTTGATAACAATAGAAGACTTTCTTTTATTTTTTCAACTGTATAAGTCATATATCTCAGAGATTCTACTGACCATACATGCAGTTCTACAAACGAGTCATAAAAAAAGGTTGGCCATAGCCCAGTTGAACACATTACACCCCCATTAAAGATAAGGCTGTTACACACTATTAATTATTAAAGTGGTACTTTTATGGAAACTGGTTGAGATGTCAGATGGAGCAGATGTTTTACAAATGACTGGATGTGGGCTGTGTGGTGACTCTTTTTTCCTGCTATAGGTTTATATCAGTTTGACAGAGTAAGCTGGAGAGAACACAAATGAAGATTGAAAAAGGTGCAGGCAGAAAATTTGAGAACAGCTTCAATACCTAATTTCAATCTTTTGTTTTTTTGCATTATGCCTTTTACTTTCTTCACAAAACATCATACAGACTCTGAAAGACTTCCTGTCCAAAAGTTGTCTCTCTTCTTGCTCAACACCAGGATAAATTATATTGCTAAATTTGAAAAAATACCCATTCATACTTTATACCTCCTTACTCTCCCTTCTTCACTCACTTCTTTACTTGTATCACTTTCCCTCCCCAGACTTTCTCTCTAAACATACCATAAGCTTGCTTTTCTCTCACTGCATATTGCAATTCCTGATTGTATTATAGGTTGGTACCAGGCTATCGGCCCTAGGGCCTATACAAGCCTAGGCATAACAATTCCCTGGCTATTTCTTCCCACACTATTTACTTCCCTACTAACTTACCTCTAATTTCTCTATAAACTTGCTAGAATTTCTATAAATATTAAATCATTGTCATATAACTTGTATCTATTCTTAACCAAAGTTTTCATATTATGTCTAATTTGGCATAATTATTTAAACTGTAGTTGTTTTTGATTGCAAAATCATTGTTCAGAAAATATTTTTGTAATATTTTGCAGCTTTACTTGCTGGGCCTCCACAGAAAATTGGCTTCTACCCAGTCACTTTCCCAGCAATCAAATGTAAAGAAATAAATTATTACATTTTATTTTCTGTTGAGCTTACACCATAAAAAGCTATACCTCAGTACAACAGACTGTGTAAGCATGCTGGACAGTATGTGCACACATGTATGCATTTTCTTCTGGGTGTAGCAATGTATTCCTGACAACAGTGCACACATGTACATGTTCTTTACTATGATTACCAGTGTATTCCTTACAACCATACACAAGTGCACACGTTCTCTGCAGGGAGTATCAATGTATTCATGACAGCATGTGCACATATACATTTTCTCTGCTGTGGATATCAGTGCATTTCTGATAGCAGTGCACACATGTAGACATTCTATGCAGGAAGTATCAATATCTTCCTGACAGCAGTACATACATGTACATATGTTCTCTGTTGGGAGTATCACTTTATTCTTGACAGTATCTGTGTACAAGTCCGTATGTTCTCTCCTGGGAGTACCAAAGTATTCCTGAGAGTACTGCACACAAGTGTGTTCTCTGCATGGGGTGCCAATGTACCAATAGAATTCAGCGTCCTCAACCCCTTGCATCGGTCCTGTGGCTGGCTGCTCGTCTTGCCTCTCGTCTGGCATTTTGGGTATTCCCTCCATACATTTAACCCCAAGGAAAATTCCTCCCTGCTAAGACCAGACGACACCCTGAACCGCCTGCTACCTAGGCACCACTGAACGCTACTACAACAAGGACATCTCAGTTCTGGCGTTTTGGGTATTCCCTCCATACATTTAACCTCAAGGAAAATTCCTCCCTGCTAAGACCAGACACCCAGAACTGCCTGCTACCTAGGCACCACTGAACACTACTACAACAAGGACATCTCAGGTCTGGCATTTTAGGTATTCCCTCCATACATTTAACCCGTAGGAAAACTCCTCCCTGCTAAGGCCAGACAACACCCTGAACTGCCTGCTACCTAGGCACCACTGAATGCTACTACAACAAGAACATCTCAGTTCTGGCGTTTTGGGTATTCCCTCCATACATTTAATCCACGGGAAAATTCCTCCCTGCTAAGACCAGACGCCACCCTGAACTGCCTGCTGCCTAGGCACCACTGAACGCTACTACAACAATGACATCTCAGTGTATGTAGAGTTAAACTAAAACTTGTAACCTAATAAAGCAGCTGCAACTATTACTCTGACCCCTGCGTGAGTGACAGCAGCCTACCGCAGCTTGAATGCTATTCTTCCCCCTCTATACTTTTAGTAGCATTTTTATTTTATTTTGGAACACACAGGCCCTTCCCTCTTGCCACCAGGTGGCAGCATTCTTCTCACCAAACAATCACACACCATGTAACTGTAGTAATTCCTATACCAGAATTACAGTTGTTGTCTTTCGGCTTTTCCTAGTTATGGGTCGCCACAGCGGAACTCCGGTCTGCTAATGATTGGCAGTAGATTTTCCCGAACGCCGAGGTGCCAGCTCGACGTTCAACCTTCAACGGAGGCGCGCCCATTTACGCATGTCTTTCGAACGCCCACTCAACCGCGGGGAGGACATGCAGACTCCACACAGAAGGTATACCAGAATTACAGTAATTACTTAAATCTTACTCCCCTCTTTTCCCTAGATAGACCTCCCATTTACTTTATTTGCTAAAACTCCCAATTCTTCCCTGTATGAAAAGTACTTATCTTTCAGTATTAACTGTAGCTCATCTTCATTCATCTTTAGGTTTCAGCTGGTGATACTTTTTCGTGAGTCCTCACTTCCTTTTGGCTCTTGTCCCCTCCCTTCTCACTCCCACTACAGTCCTTAACCCTATCATACCTCTCCTTCCCCCCTCCCCCTTAGCTACCTCCCCTTGGAGTTTACTTATACATGGTGAAGTTTGTGGCGCCATTTTTAAATAGAATTCAGCGTCCTCAACCCCTTGCATCGGTCCTGTGGATGGCTGCTCATCTCGCCTCTCGGTAGGTTTGAAGAAAGATGTTAGTTATCTTAAAACTGTGGTAATTTATATTTTGTGAAATTAGGTAAAACACAGATGCATGTAAAGCTATGAGATTAGTGATCTGCACTTTAGCCTTTCTAGCTGCCTGAAGGCATTACCGACTGTTCCTTTTTTTTAAATGTTAAGTATTTAAATGCTCTGGACTGGTTTCAATAATACAGGGATATTAATGCTCCTTGGCTTAGCAAAGAGTCTATCCGGAATATATTTGTAGCTTGAATGGCTCGCCTTAACTGTAGCTGCTGCAGATATATGTTGAATCATCTGCACATATAATCAGCATCAGCAGCTGGTAGCTGAATTGCGTTCTTGTTATGAAAGTACAGCTATTGTTATCTTCTGTTCATATAGCCTAAATGGATCCCTGTTGACTTGTGCTTAAATACCAAAAAGACGTTACCAAGTACTACTCTGCTGTATTAGCTTGTCTGCTCTTGTAACATACGCGTTTTTATAACACACTGTTTTAATTTAACAAAACTGTCTCTGCATTAACTGTTTGTTGTTCGTTACACATGCGTTTTAATGCACGCTGTATCTATTTACATGCTTGACTCTTCTGCATTAACTGTATTTTGTAATGCTTGTGTCTTAAAACACGCTGCACCTATTTACAAATCTAACTCTTCTGCTTTCACTGTTTGTTTATTGTAAACGCACGTGTTTTGATACATGCAATATCTTGTTATATCCCTAACTCTTCCCTTTCTAACACCCTTGGGTAATTTTAACTCCCTGGGGCTCTGAGGGAAATGTGCAACTGTGATTTAAATGATTAAACTGTTATGTACACAGCTGCCTACTTGCAATATTTTTCTACTGTTACCGCTCTACACTTTATCTCCTTCTTCCTATAACCTATACCTATATCTGCTGCTAGGCCCCCCACTATCTATAGCACACACTGTACAACCCTTTACACTCTGACTTTTCTTATTTCCTCACTTTCCATTACTTCCTCTTTCCTGCAACATATCGCCATAATTGTATTCTCTCTCTTTTTTTTTTTTTTACAGTCTGGCTTTTTGGGTATTCCCTCCATACATTTAACCCCAAGGAAAATTCCTCCCTGTTAAGACCAGACGACACCCTGAACTGCCCGCTACCTAGGCACCACTGAACGCTACTACAACAAGGACATCTCAGTGTATGTAGTGTTAAACTAAAACGTGTAACCTAATACAGCAGCTTTAACTATTACTCTGACCCCTGCGTGAGCGACAGCAGCCTACCGCAGCCTGAATGCTATTCTTCCCCCTCTATACTTTTAGTAGCATTTTTATTTTATTTTGGAACACACAGGCCCTTCCCTCTTGTCACTAGGTGGCAGCATTTTCCTCACCAAACAATCACACACCATATAACTGTAGTAATTCCTACACCAGAATTACAGTAATTACTTAAATCTTACTCACCTCTTTTCCATAGATAGACCTCCCATTTACTTTATTTGTTAAAACTCCCGATTCTTCCCTGTATGAAAAGTGTCTAAACCACACTTATCTTTCAGTATTAACTGTAGCTCATCTTTACTCATCTTTAGGTTTCAGCTGGTGATACTTTTTCGTGAGTCCTCACTTCCTTTTGGCTCTTCCAGCTCCGTTTGCCCTACGGGCTCACTCCGCTCCCCTACCCTACCCCCAATTACCACCCCCCACAGCTCTACATTTATACACACCTAACCACTCTACTTCCTCTCTCCACCCCTTTCACCACCACCCACTTCCTTCTCCCTCCGCTACATACCATCTATCACCCCACCCCCTCTTCCTTTTAATAAGGCAATACCTACTCCTATACCTTTCTCAACAGCATATATCCACCTTAGCAAACTCCATACCTTTCTCAACACCATATATCCGCCTTACCAAAGCCTCAAAATATACATCCTTCTCAATTCAACTATTACTTCTCCTAGCCCTAACTTATATCCAATACCTTACACAGCCCAACACCATAACCCACACACCATTCCTTCATACAACCAACTCACTCCCCACAACACACCTACACTCATTTATCTCAATATCCCCTGGTCTTTATCCCATTAATAACCAGCTATTCTTTCACAACAAACTAATCACCACTTATAAAATCTCTACCTCCCCACTAACCTCCAAAGCCCTCACAAAGCTAACAGTACACAACCTAGAAACAAAGCAATCCAAACACCTCTTCAGCATAATCCAACATCTAACAACCATACTTCTATCTGGAGATATACACCCCAACCCCGGCCCAAACTCCTCTTGCTCTACATCCAAATCCATCCTACTAGCTTCTCTAAATGCCCAAAGCATAGCTAACAAAATTCCCAACCTACATGCCTGGCTTCTCCACAACAAACTTGACATCTTAGCTATCTCTGAAACCTGGTTAAAACCCCATATAAAAGATTCTGAAATAATACCACCTAACTACTCCATCATAAGAAAAGACAGAGCACACAAAAAGGGTGGGGGAGTAGCTCTACTCTACTCATCCTCCCTATACATTACTCCCTACAATAAACCCATCCCCCACTTCACCAATGCATAATTGATACTAGCTCTATTTCAATTAAATAAACACAAACACATATGCATAGCCTCCCTTTACATTCCCCCTGGAGACAATATCTCAGTACTGGAGGATATCCTCTCCTGGCTTTCTAGCAATATCAGTAATGAAACTATCATCCTGGGAGACACAAACATTAACTGGTCCTCCATTCAGTCCCCTACACACCCCCTAAATATCAACCTGTATAATTACTCTCAGCTCATCAACTCTATTACCAGGCCCTCTAAAGACCTCTCCAGTGGTAGCACCTTAGACTGGATTTTAGTCTCTCATCCCCACTACTACCCTGATAGTGGGACTCTTCCTGATTCACTCAGTGACCACCTTCCCATCTTTACAAGGCGTCTTCCTTCTCCTGTACAAGTAACTCATAATTACATCACCATTCGCTACCTAAAAAACTTCAACCCCAAAGCCTTCTCTGACTCCCTAAAATCACTTAACTAGAACCCTCTAAAAACTCTACCCCTGGAAAATGCTGTTGCGCACTTTAATGTAACATTCCTAAAAATACTAGATAGTCATGCCCCCATAATAACAAAAACAAAACCGCCCCCTGGCTAACCAAATATACATTAACTGCCACGTGCCTTAGGGACAAAGCCTGGGCACGTTACCAAAGAAACAAAACTCCCACCACCCTTATTGAGTTCAAAACACTCTGCAACAGAGTTAAAAAGCTTGTCACAGCAGACCGATAGAATCACTTCTCCTTACTTCAAAACAACCATAAGACCAATCCACAAAAATTCTGGAAAGCCATCACTACACTTCTAAAACCCAGCACAACTGAAAACCCAAGCCCTGACCGAAATGTACTAGATATAGATCTGGCCACCCAATTCAACTCTTTCTTCATAGGCTCTATTTCCAAACTAACCTCATCATTCTCTAACAACACTACTCCCCCTACTTCTGCATCTCCTCTCTTGTCACCCCCTTCACCTCCACTCTCCCATCCCCTATCTTCTCAACCCCCACCATTCTCCATAAAACCCACTCCTACATCTAACATAAAAATATTATTGCAAAAGCTAAAACCATGCACCAATGCCCCCGATAACATTCCCTCAACCTTCCTTAGCATAGCTGCCGTAGCCACTGCCTTCCCCATCAGCATCCTAATCAATCGCTCTATCCAAGAATGTTTTGTACACCAACTCTGGAAAAAGGCTTTCATCATTCTCTTGCACAAAGGAGGCAATAATAACAATATTGCTAACTCCCATCCCATCACCATCCTCTCTCCCATCTCAAAACTCCTAGAAAAATGTATCCATCTTCAACTCCTTCCCTATCTCTTACATAACAACTTATTAACTCCCACCAAACACGGATTCAGACCCAGTCACAACACTATGATGCCCTCCTATCCTTCCTGGAAACTGTGAATAAAGCCAGATATTCCGGCTATATTGCATCTACCCTCTTACTTGACCTCTCTAAGATCTTTGATACCATCTCTCACAACCTTCTCCTTACTAAACTATCTAACCTAAATCTATCCCTTTCCTCTCTCAATTGGTTCACCAGCTACTTCTCTTACAGGCAAGAAGCTGTCAAGTGGAAAAAAGCCATCTCTTTCCGTATCACCCCCACTGGTGTCCCCCAGGGTTCCATACTGGGTCCCCTCCTCTTCAATATATTCATAAATGATTTCTTCCACTCAATCCCTTACGCTAACCTTATTCAATATGCAGACGATTCAACGATAATCTGTGCCGCCACATCCATCCCCACTCTCAAAGCTAACTTAAGATGCCTTCTCTACCACAGAACAGTGGATGAAAGACAATCATCTAAGCACTCAATGCATCAAAAAACAAACTCATTGTATTTACCCCACCTAAAACCATCACCATTGATAGAAACCTATTCTCCATTACTAGCCAGAATAACACATCTCTTGAACTGGTATCTGAAACCAAACTATTAGGGGTCCAAATCGATGACCAGCTAAAATTCAAAACCCACCTACAACTAAACATAAAAAAACCCCACCAAAAACTTGGCATGCTCTACCGACACAATCGATACCTCACTACATCTACTAAGCTCACTCTCCCTACTACATTCCTCATCCCTTCCCTCCTTTATGGTGCCCCTCTCCTAACAAACCTACAATTCTCTCTCAAGACAAAACTCTCCCCTTGTTATAATAAAATTGCCAAATTTGCCACTAGCCACAAATCATCACCCCATCACTGTACATCTCTCCACAAACTAAACTGGCTTGAACTTCCCAACTATCTCACCTATACTCAGCTTACTTATGCGCACAAACTCATTTTTCACCCCTCCCTCTGTCCCTCCCTTTCCTCTACCTTTAAAATGTACCACCCAGAAAGACTCCTAAGATCTAACTGAAAAATTATATTGAGCTCTTACTTGCTGCTTGCTGTGGGATTTGAAGTCTTCTTAAGACACACAGTCTTGCTGTGCTGTTTACTGCTGAATCACAGACACATAGCTCTGCATGACTCCATCTGTAGTCTGTTTAAAGCACCAAGCCTTTCAAATTGCACACTGATAAAGAAATATATTTTGCAGCTATAAGCACAGTTACAGATAACTTATTTTATAACAAACCACACGTAGTCTGTCAAATTTGTAGCATATATTTACAAAGTTTTCCTTCATTACAGATATGAATGATGACTTCTACAAAATACCTCTCTCTGTCCTTCTCTCACATAACTGAATTACTACAATTGCTATATACAGAGCTAGTCATGCACACATTTCCTCTTGGTATGTTTTTCTGGCCTTATGTGGGAAGTCACATAATGTCTGTTTTTAGACTTTTCTATTGTCCTTTGTGATTTAAGCACTTTTTCTGATGTGAGGATGCCATTCTGAAAGGAAACATCTGTATAAGCTGTTCCTACTGGAAAAACATCACGTATTGCTGAATTTATAAAAAAGGATGTCTGTTAATAGATATTTGTTCTACAAACATGAGAAAATCATGTAATGCTTGTTTTCCAGTATTGCTTTGTTAGGCATTTTCTGATGCTGTGAAGAGAAGCCTGTCTGTTATACATATAGTATGAATGCACATTGTAAACTCTATACATATATTCAAGCAAACTTTTTCTTTCAGCATATTTACAGCAGAATTAATTTCAGCCTTATATTCATAATATCTAACAATTCCCTCTGTTTTAAACATACTCAAAACATTTTATATAGAAAACACATTAAGAAACAAACCTATAGTCTTCTTTTGATACAAGTCAAAATGCAATTTTACATAGTTAATACAATGATATTAAGCATTACTACCAAAACTTAATGTATTTAACAACTTTTTCTTTTGCAGACCATTCTGTGAAAAATCTTTATCAGTTATGAGCTGTGTCTGCTTTAGTTTAACTTGATTAATTTATTTTTTTGCAATTACAGAATTTAATTTATGACTTAGAACTGTTTTATTAACTCTTTTTAACTGTTGAATTAACTATAAGAGACAAATAACTATGTGCTACTGCAAGCATTTATACACTGCTGAAAATATACAGTTTTAATGTCATTTTAACCATCACATTGTGTTCATGTCTCTGCACTGCTCAATAACATCTTGGTAAAATACTGAACTGGGCTTAGATAATAAATATTTGAAAGCAATTATTTTACTGGGGTAAAACCAGTGATATTACAACTTGACAAATTACTTTTGAACTTATTACAATGTATCCTGTACAGTATGTATTTACACAGACTGTTTGCTATTTATGCATTTCAATTTAGTAGGTATCTTGGACCCATTGTTTTCTTTAAATACGTTTTTTTACACATATTCATTACTAGACATTAATTTTATTTGTACTGAATTTTTTTGCATTTGTACATACAAAGACTATCATTTGTACTGAAATTTTCTACATTTGTACATACAAAGACTGTAAAGTACATTTAGTCTAATCTTACAAATTTAATAACATTAATATTGAGCAAAATCTTGGAAAATGTTTATGTCTCTTTAGAAATATCTAGTGGAATTGCCACCAAAGGCATATGTCCTGTTATTTTAGACTACATACTTAACAATTAAAAATGTTCATGCTTTTTTATACCAGCATTGTTTTGCCAAAAACATATTAAAAATAGTGACAATTCTTGCTATTAGAAACATTTATGCATTTTGCATATCTTTATTCTCTCTTGTATAGCTTTAATAAAGCAATTTTAAATCATCTCTTGTTTTTTAAACCATCTCTTGTATAGCTTTACAATTTAACAGGTTGTAAATACAATTTAATTCTAAACAATACAATAATAACCATTATGATAGCTATTAACAACTTGTAAAATATTTTATCCTGTCAGGTTTAATCCAGTTTTCCAGTATTTCTAATACACTAATACCTGTCCCCCCCCCCCCATAAAAGAGTATTGTCAAGAAGGAATGAGATATTTTTTCCTGTAGCTTTATTTTAGACCCTTGTTGTTTATTTTTTCTGTAGCTTTATTTCAGACCCTTGTTGTTTATTTTTTCTGTAGCTTTATTTCAGACCCTTGTTGTTTATTTTTTCTGTACCTTTATTTCAGACCCTTGTTATTTATTTTTTCTGTAGCTTTATTTCAGACCCTTGTGCAGTACTGCTTATACAGTTAGTGTAAAACTGAGAAAGTGCCCCTCCCCCTGTAGTACTTCAGCACTGTTTACCTGCCCTATGCTGTGAGAACAGAATTTATGTCAGCCCAACACTTTGGTTATACATTTATTTTATTAGGTTACTAAATAAAGCTTTCACTGTATATTACTTCTAGTAGGTATTTACACCCTCCTGCACAATTGATTTGAACTGTATATATACTTTAGCCCATTTGCTGGCTGTACTTGATGCAACTGAGTTTTTTTCTTCTCTTTTAACATTTACTTGCAAACAGATTATCAGTGACATCTATGCACAATTGTGGCATTTTATGACAATTACTAAATAGTGTTGCTTGTAAACATTTTAACAAGTATGTTTTAATAACAATGATGCTTTAGAAAAACTCAAGCTACTTGCCTGGCAATCAGTCTTGTTGTTTATCTTATCTTTTCAACATTTCCTGTAACTATTCATTCAGTCTAGGAAGGTCTGAGCTCACATTTCATACTCTGTAAACTATAGTTAATTCTTTTGGCATTTTTCCTTTAATGTGATTGTGATTTGCATAACTATGCATTTATACAACATAAATAGACATTATTTTACAATTACCTTACATGGATTTCAGTATTTTTATTTATTTATCTATTTAACTGTCCTGCCATTAATTTTACAAAAACTGTTTGACTAATACCATCTGTGATTTTATTTATTTTTAAAATTCAGAACTTTAACTGTTTGGTGTTACTATACAATTATAACATATGTTTATTTATATTTGCTGTTGTCTGCCTTTTGCTTTTGTGCATTGTAAACAAATGTACTCTAGATGAAAAGAACACACATGCATGTCTGTCTTGTATATGTATATCTTTATACAAGCATGTCATGTCCCTACCATCCTAGCATGCATGCTTAACCATTTTCAAAACATAAACATATTATAAAATATACTTCTTTTGCACAGATTAACTGTGTATGCAGGAAATTCCCAGTCTTTGTCAGTTGAGCTAATTTATTTCCTTTATCCTGCAACTGCTGTTGAATTTCCTGTGATGTTGCATGGTCTTTCTGACATTCTTTAGTAAGCTGTTCTGCTGAATTTGAAACTCCTATGCACTTTTGAAAAGATGTGTGTATAACTTGTCTAAGCTTCCTGAACTCATTGTGTCTGTCTTTTAGAAGTTTATTACATTTCTTTGTAACAAAATGTACTAGAGTTTCTATCAGTAACTGATTTGACTGTTGTTGCAACTCTGAAATAAACCTTTACATCTGGTGACAGAACATAACTGTCTAACATTTGAATATAATGTCAACATATTAACTTTTCTTGGTTCTTTACCTTTACAATTTTTGTCTGTACAGTCTAACCTTTGGATAATGTCATGCACTGTATTTTTATGACATTGTACACACAATAAACATTTTTATACCACACATGATTTTATTTCAAATACCAGTCAAATATTATAATCCATTTGCATAATGCCTTACTATCAAATTGCAATCCATTTGCATAATGCCTTACTATTAACTTGCCCTAATAAGGTTTTACATTTGCTAATATGCTGTATATACATTTATTCTGTTATTATTATTACCTCTATGGCATTCATACTGTATGTAACACAGAATAATTTTCTTACCAGTCAACAGACAGGCAGATGGCCAAGCTACTTTACTGTAGATGGTTGAAAAGCTTCTGTAGTCACTTGTGAAGTTGGTACAGCAAAACTGGCAGATTCAGTCTTACAACTTCGTCTTGTACCTTTTCTGGAGAATTTATGGAACTGCTCCACTTTCCTGCAATGCAGTCTCACCGGATTTAGACATATATTAAACTGTATTGCTACAAACTGTTGAAAACTGTAGAAATCTGAAGTACTTCACATAAACTTTACTGTGCTTTTACAGGAGTGACATTACCCATTCACTCCCCCTGTTTTTGGATATAGGCTAGGAACGTTGTCAAAGGGTCACCATTGAAAAATTATATTGAGCTAATTACTGGAGCTTACTGCTTACTTGCTTGGTTGCTTGCTTGCTGTGGGATTTGAAGTCTTCTTAAGACACACAGTCTTGCTGTGCTGTTTACTGCTGAATCAGAGACACATAGCTCTGCATGACTCCATCTGTAGACTGTTTAAAGCACCAAGCCTTTCAAATTGCACATTGATAAAGAAATATATTTTGCAGCTATAAGCACAGTTACAGATAACTTATTTTATAACAAACCACACGTAGTCTGTCAAATTTGTAGCATATATTTACAAAGTTTTCCTTCATTACAGATATGAATGATGACTTCTACAAAATACCTCTCTCTGTCCTTCTCTCACATAACTGAATTACTACAATTGCTATATACAGAGCTAGTCATGCACACATTTCCTCTTGGTATGTTTTTCTGGCCTTATGTGGGAAGTCACATAATGTCTGTTTTTAGACTTTTCTATTGTCCTTTTGTGATTTAAGCACTTTTTCTGATGTGAGGATGCCATTCTGAAAGGAAACATCTGTATAAGCTGTTCCTACTGGAAAAACATCACGTATTGCTGAATTTATAAAAAAGGATGTCTGTTAATAGATATTTGTTCTACACACATGAGAAAATCATGTAATGCTTGTTTTCCAGTATTGCTTTGTTAGGCATTTTCTGATGCTGTGAAGAGAAGCCTGTCTGTTATACATATAGTATGAATGCACATTGTAAACTCTATACATATATTCAAGCAAACTTTTTCTTTCAGCATATTTACAACAGAATTAATTTCAGCCTTATATTCATAATATCTAACACTAACAACCAAAACCTAATATAATTACACAGACCCCTTCACCCCCAGGACAAAACCTCCTGTCCTTTGCCCTAGCACGCCTATGGAACTCCCGCCCTTCCACCATCCGCACTACTGTCAACCTCCCTTCCTTTAAAAAATCACTTCACTCACATCTAACATTCAAGTGGGAATGCTCCTGCTCCCACCCCACATAGCCTATTCTCCACTTCCTACAGGCAACTATCTCATATATCCATTTCATAAATGACACTAACTTCATATCTGCATCTAGCAAATACTAAGCCAATTTAAATAACTTCTTAAATTCTCAAATTGTACTACTCCATTTCAAGAAATTGTATATTTACTAATGCAATGTTTTGTCTTCTAAATGTAACCTAGAAATTTAATTGTAACTGCTGCAACTTTGTTGTGTCTTGTTAACAAAAAAATTATTTATAAACTGCTGTAATCTTTGTTTTGTCATGCAGCTTTTCTCCCCAGGACGCCATTGAAAACCGGTTCTCATTGGCCCAATGGACTATCCTGGTTAACCAACTGCAAATAAATAAATAAAATAAATAAATGTATTCCTGACAACAGAGCACACATATGAATGTGTTCTGTGCTGGAAGTACCAATGTATTACTAACAGCAATGCGCATGTCTGCATGCTCTTTAATGGGAATATCAATTTATTCCTGAGAGCATGTATGTAAATGTGCATGTGTTCCCTCTTGACAGTACCAAACTACTAAAGTATTCTTGAAAGGAGTGCCTGTATACAGTGTGTTGTCTGCATGGGGTACCAATGTATTCCTGACAGCAGAAAACACATATGTGCTTGTTCTTTGTTGGAAGTACCAATGTATTTCTAAGGGTATGCATGCACATGTGCTTATATTCTGCTTTAAATATTATCACTGTAAGGTTGGCTATGCAAATATACAACAAACTGGTGAAGAGGTCCACGTTTGTAGAGACAGACAGAAAGCATCACATTTCATGCAAAAAGAGTGAAAAAAGTGGTGTGGTAGCTGAGATGATAATTTTGTGTGGAGTTATGTGGCAGTTTGAGTGGATGCAAATGCAAAATATTAAGAGAAATGAAACAATAAATGACCATACTTACCAGAAAAAAGAAATTAAAAAAGTATTTATAACATAAAATGACACATGCAGTACAGTATGACTATGGGTCATAAAAACGGACTTCAAAGATCATACAGTATTTTTTCTTGCATTAGAAAGGGTCGAACAAATGACTAAATGCTGTAGGAATGCCACCATGCCATAATTTAGCATACTATTCCAGCTTTCACCCCAAGCTCAGCAGTGAAACTTTTGGTAAGTGTGACATATGTGCATGCATTTTTAACTGAAAGTTTGGAGCTACTTAAAACTTAAGTGCTTCACTAAAGGCATTTGTGAAGGAGGTAACAAAGTTTGCTCTGAGGTACAGTGACTTTGATATCAATTATATTAAGTAGGGGGACAAGTAACACAGATCCCTGCATGGGGCTAGGTGAATTTGACCTGCTGTATGAACACTTGTACTATTTCAACAAAAGTTATTTTGTTTTAGGAAGGCTGCTTTACAGATTTTTTTGCTTTTTATTTTTCTCTTGAAAAGGATGTTTAAAAGTTGTATGGTGAATGATCCTAATTAACTTGTTTTACACCCTTCCCAAGGGTCATAACGATTTATATAATTTGCATGTTTAACCAACTGTCTTAGGACTGGATTTTTTTATCTAATGTGGGTATTTTACAAGAAGAGATTGTAAAGTCTTATCTTAATATGCATCTTCTTACACCAAGTATACCTAACATTAATTAGAAGAATGTATTATACTCTGTAAAGGCTTATTTTAAACCGAGGTGCTAGGCGTTTTCTTGTTTTAATAAAAAAAGTATTATATCACTAGTCATTTTCCAGTGGTATTTCATATACTTGCTTCGGTTGTATATGGTCTATAATGGCTAGTGAGTCATTTTCATCTATACCATGTTTGTTTCGTTAGACTAATATGGATTCTTCACAGAGAAGCATAGAAAGCTTTTTGGCACAGTCTAACAGTGGTAATGGTAACCCCGCCGAAATTTCCAACTGTGACAGTGAACAGTCTGTTTGAGGTGATGTGATGCTTGGTGTTTTCAATAAATGGGAAGAAGACAGGAGAAAGAGCTCCGGTAATCCATTCACATCGATTGGTAGAAGTTTGAATGGATTAGTGTCATCTGAAGTACAGACTATGTTAGACAAGATGGAGAAATTGATTTTTAAAGAAACTTCCTTATTTTATAATTTGCAAAGCCTAGAAAGATATGTAGAACTTAATATTACACAGAGGGGTTTGCATTCCTTAAAAACTCCCTCTACTTTCTTCAAGTTGTCTGATGTGGTAGCCAAACAATTTCATGCTCATTGGGTTGCAGCAGCCCATAACTGCACACTTGAATGGGTTCACATCCTAGTCGAGCGAGACATATGTAAAAGGGAGAAAATAAAGGAAGAGACTAAGAGTCTATGCAGAGATGTATTTTATAAAATGGACAATGGTATGTTGGAACAGTTTTTGAAGAGTATTAATGATAAACTTTCTATATATGAACATGAACTGATTAAGAGGAAAACATCAAAGTTGCATAGAGATTTGAAAGACCATGAACTGAATCGGGTATTTAGTGCGCTGCCCAATCAGCTTTTAAAATGCCAGCAGCTTCGGTTTGAAGAGAAGCAGGAAGAAGGGAAGTCATGCCCAATGGCATATACATCGGCGGAAAGTGATGCATCGTTTACAGAATATGAGAGCGAAGGTGAATATCTATGACTTCCCAGGGCAGGGAATGAATAACATCTGCCACAGACTTTTCATGGGAAATATAACGGAAGACAAGGAGGAAGAAAGAGGGCCTGGAATGGACACGAGCAACAGAGGGACAGTTATGCCTATCCTCGGTTTAACAAACGAGGTAAATGGGACTGATTATTGTATGCCAGATAAAATAACTGATGTAAATAGCTATGTGATTAATCTGTTGGGTTATGATTCGAATTCAGCTGATTTAACAATGTTAAATAGAGGTTTAAAATTTATACAGACAGCACTACCAAGGCTATATGAATTGAAAGGGGAAATTTTTAGGTTTGTTTGCAAATTTTATCTACTGGACTATTTTAAGAATAGTCAAGAGTATGAATATCAGGATCATGATATATCCGAGTCTACTGATGAAACTTTTTATTCTTGTGAATCAGATATTTGAGTCTAATGTATATTATAAATTTATTACAGATAATGCTGGTTATAAAAGTGATTTTATTCCGGAAATGCTTCCATTCAACAATTTTCATCAATGTTGAATTTTAATGTGGAAAAAGTGTGTAAAAAATATTAAATATAATTTAACAAAAGAAGAATGGTTATGTTTGAATACGTTGAAAAATAAAAGACTTGGTATTTAAACAAGCAGACAAATGGGGGAAATTGGTGGTGATGAGTTTTAACCAATATCTTAAGATGTGTTACAAGTATTTGGATAATAAGAATGTATATGCTAAAATTGATTTAGAAGGTTATAATCAGGCTATTATAGACTATAAAAACTTTTGACTAAGAGACTTAGGTTGAAATATTTTGATTACAAGGATGTGGAATACAAGTTTAGTGTTAACAATGTTCTATGGTCTGCTTTTATTACATACCTAAGATACATAAAAGGTCATATGACCCACCAGGCCGTCCAATAGTTTCTGCATGCAACTATTTTACACACAATATCGCTTGTTTTTTACATTGGTATTTATATGGGGAAGTAGTTAAACTGCCTTCCTACATAAAAGATGTATTTGATTTTTATTAATAAAATTAAGAACATACAATGGAAGGAAGAGATGTATTTTGTAGTTGTAGATGTTGTTAGCTTGTATACCAATATCTAAGATAAATTTGGGTTGGAAGCCGTTTTACCTTTTTTGGGGGATCGACCTGATGTTCATTTTACCTCAGACTTGCTGCTTTTTTGTTTGACAAACAATATGTTTGAATTTAATGTGGCGCTATATAGCCAGTTATAAGGGACTGCCATGGGGGTAGGTTTTACCCCTATGTATGCAAATTTATTTATGGGCCTATTTGAAAAAAAAAAAAAAAATATATATATATATATATATATATATATATATATATATATGGGTCTAGGACTATTCACTGAAAGCACATTTCAGTGAAACACATTTGACTGTGCACAATTCATTGAAAGCTCAATTCACTGAAAACACAATTCACTGAAACACATTTCACTGAAAGTTATTTATGGCCTTTTCCCCACTGTTGTGCAACCCTGGAGTTAGTATATATAGTAAGGGGGTGTGAGGGGCACCACCACCTATTTTAAATATTTGAACTATATACATGGATACTTGCAATTCCAATAAATTACTCTTTTCTGAACTTAATATATATCCAAACATGTGGGGGGCTATGCCCCCACACCCCCTCTTACTATATATACTAACTCCAGGGTCGCACAACAGTGGGGAAAAGGCCATATATAACTTTCAACTAAATGTGTTTTGGTGAATTGTGTTTTCAGTGAATTGAGCTTTCAGTGATTTGTGCACAGTCATTTGACTTTCAGTGAATAGTACTAGACCTATATATATACATATATATATATATATATATATATATATATATATATATATATATATACACACACACACACACAAATTAATTTTTTAAGAAATATGTTATAAAATACTATAGGTTCATAGATTATTTGATTTTTATTTGTAATGGTGGCTCAGAATATGTATTACAATTTATCAAACAAATTAGTATGAATAGTTTTGGGATTAATTTTGATGGTATGCAAAAAGGAAAAAAGTAAATTACCTTGATGTAACATTGGAAGGTATGAGTAACGGAGAGATAAAAAATAGTATTCATAGGAAATTTGATATGCAAGAGTTTATGTTACATGGAGACAGCAGTCATCCTTCACATATTATGAAATCAATACCATATGATGAATTTAAGAGTATCAAGACTTTGCAGTGATAAAAATGAGAGACTTGGTGAAATAGATCTGTTAAAATGTTTGAAACTAGAGCATATGAAAAACAAGCCATACTGGAGGGAGTAAATAAAGTTACCAAAGCTAGGGCAATACCCCAAGGGGAAATAAAGAGAAGTTGGGTTAATTTTGGAACTAATAATAAAGTAAAAAAAGGGATATTTTTGATAAGGATGACAGTTTACAGTTTTTAAATAGAAAACATTTGGCTATTTCCTATAGTAAGGGTAGAAATATATGTGGCTTTTTAGTTTATAGTAAATTACAAAAGCCTGAAGTTATTACAAATACTGCAGTGGAGATGAAAGGTACTTATCCATGTGGCAGATGTACTGGATGTCCTTTTGTAGTAAATAAATTCAGTAGTATTAATGGGGTGGATTTTCAGGTAGAATGGACATATGGTTGTGTAACAGAGAGGGTAATATATGGGCTAAAGTGCCCTTGTGATAAATGTTATATTGGAAAAAACAAAAGAGGTTTCTCTACAAGGCTGAAAGAACATATTATGGATATAAGAAAAAGTAATGAATATAGTCCAGTAGATCTGCATTTTAAACAGTGCCATGGTATTGATCCAGATGGATTACAGGCTACAGTTTTGAATCATATACATCAAGGTTACATGTCTGAGCAAGAATATGAAAATAAGTTGCATAAAAAGAAACTGTTTTGATATTGACATTTAATACATTCTTCCCTATAGGGCTTAATAGGGAAGTAAATTGGAAATGTTTTTTATGAAGGGTTGGGTTTGTTTTAATTGATTATTTACTTGTTTAATTAAGTTTTTGAAAGTATAAAAATGTGTGTGTTTTTCAAGTGTATTATACTCTGTAAAAGCTTGTTTTAAGATGAGGCACTAGGAGTTTTCTTGTTTTAATAAAAGTATTATATCACTAGCCATTTTCCAGTGGTATTTTGTATACTTGCTTTGGTTGTACTGTATTAGTTAGAATATATTACAATAGTTAAAAAGCAGGAATATGTACTGAGTTAGTTTAGATTTGGCCATTCTGAACACTAGTGTTCAGCACTGGGGTCGTATTAAAGCTATAGTACATTTGTTAGGGAAAAAGTTATGTAAAAACTTACTATAACATTACTATAACAATAGATGTGTGAATACCTCTCGGTTGGAGGAATGCTAACAAATGGGATGCATCCTAAGGATACTGTTCTTCTGGCCAGTATGACACTCCTTACTTATGTACTGTACATTTGATCTTAGATGCAGGTACGAGAGCTGAATGCTAGTACATAAGAGATGTACAGGTGCCAAAATCTTCATGGCTTTCTTGCCCCAGGAATTAATGAGACGAAGAACAGACAGATAAACTAAGAAACTATAATGGATAGAAAGGGAAAAAGAAAAAGTGAAATAAAAGGGGAAAGGAGGGAGGGTGTATATACTGTAACGATGATCTATATGAACATCTACTGTTATGGTATGTTCTTATACAACTGCACTATGTTCTTCATTAGATCACTGTTGAGTAATGCTGATAAATAGGATCATTCCCAAGACGTTTATGTACCATGGGAGAGGGTAAAATGAACCAAACTACAGCGCAGTAATCTCTGGAGAATGGTTCTGGAAAGTTCAATTTTTGCTGTGGAAAGAGTAAATTTAATATACACAGTAAAGGTGTGAAAAGAAATCAAAGTATCTGCCTCTAAAATGGACTTGGAACCTAACCCTTTGAAAAAGGTTACTGAAGAGGCTGGTAGAATGAATTGAGTATTAGAAAAAATTCAGCCTGCATTAACAGCCCTGTATGTTACTGTTTTTAAACAGCTGCTATAAATATTCTCAAGTCCTCTAAATTATTTTACTGGCGATTTACCTATTGCTGTACTGACCACTACAGGTATGTACACATGAGTTGGGATGTAGTTAGCACCAACCCTTTTAGTCTGGTCCCAGATTAGTAGTGCCCTTTTTCAAATATTATATGTCTGCTAATTACCCTCCTACAATTACAGTCATCAGCTCCCCTACTATGTCTCTCTAGTTTCTCCTGTTATGCAGTTGTAACATATGCATATACTGTGTAGAAAAAAAACTATACATTTTTAGAGTAATACAAACACCATGAATAAAAGTTAAACTGAATAAATATGATTTTCTGTGATCAGGAAATATTCTCAGATTTTTTTGGCCAAAATGCAATACTGCCAGGCGCAACCCACTCCATCCACCCTTGATGCACTTTGGCTCACTCTGGTCTCCTACCATACCCCACCTCCCTCCACCTCCTCTAAATTTATTTCTCAGCCCTACCCTCACAAATATACTACCAATCCACAGCTTCCTCTCATCAAAACCTACCCAACCAATAACAAAATCTTACATCACCAAATTACTATAACTAACAAATACTATGATCTACCTAAAAATACATATTAACAATCCACAACAATTTTTTTCACCAAAACTTAACTAATAACATCCTAACTCTTACATCTCTTTATCACTATAACTGACGATACTTGTTCTCTAGTCTTCACCATCTAAATATACTCTCCTTTAAATCATCCCATACCCTAAAGTCACCACTCCCACCATGAAACAATGTCTTACTCTAACCTCTGTCATACTCTACATCGTACCTAATGCAATTCCCTGACTACTTCACCTATTCCAGAAAGACACATGATTACAATGTAATCCTTCATGCATCCTGTTCAATATAGGTCCCCACTTGTACAAAAATCAGTACACAAACCTCATTAAACCAAAAATACTCCAGGCCTCCAAAAAAAGGTTCAAGGGTACTATCACCATCTGTTCCACAAAAATGTAAACAACACATTCATATAAGTAAACTAATGAATCTACAGCTAGCAGGTAAAATTCATCTCATCCCTGGACCCTCTCAGGCACCAACTTACTCCACAAATAATAAATTAAACCTGCCTGAAAACCAAAACTTCTGTCCTAACAAAATAAGAAATAGCAACAAGAAACTCAATCTATTTGATAGGAATCTCAGAAGCATTGTAAACAAAATTCCAGAACTACACTCCAGAACAAAATATCACTTCTCTGACATATTAGCTATAACAAACTCTTAGCTAAAATCAAATACCAGTAACACAGAAATACTCCCCCCAGCTTTAACATCACTAGAACTGATACATTAAATAAAAAAAGCAGGAGTAGCAATAATGTCCCACAGTAGCATAAATCTGTCACCTTTCTCATCTCTCATACCCCCCTTTCTCAATGCTGAACAACTTCTAAGTAACTTGAAAATTAATGCACAAAAACAATATGCATGGCAGCCCTATATATATCGTACCTGAAGACAATATCAGCACATTGGAAGACATCCTATCCTGGCTATCTGATACTGTAGACACAGAAACAATTATACTAGGCAATGTTAACAGCACCTGGTAAAGCCTCACCTCAGAGATAATGACTTCTAGTATAAACCTGTACAATTTCTCAAAACTTATCAGTGATCCTATCAGAATCAACCTGAACAATGGTAAGACTGCCACCCTAGAGTGGTTATTAGCAAGTCAGTCTAACAGTATAAGCTCCCAGACAACCTTAGCTAGTGCACCTAGTGACCACCTTGTGATGTTATGAGGTAGTGCCATCTGTGCCAGGGACAGTAGGGCAGTACATCTACAGTACATATATGCCAGCATAGCTAGCTGGAGTTTTTTTAAAGAATTTTAATTTATCTGACTATCACTCTGATTTGTACAGATGTTTGAGTTAAATATATATTTGTAGAGTTACGTCTGTTAAAAATACATCAACAGTAGATCCTGCTGGACAGAAAGAATGCTTGCACGTATATTAGGTTGTATTGTTGCAATTGATCAAATGTGTATGTTTATCAGAGAACTCTGGAAGGGTGGAAAGCTTGAAATTGTGTTATAATTTTCAGATGCTGCCACAGATCTTAGCAAAGCTCTGTGTGTATTGTACCAGAGGTGATGTCATCCTCTAACTAACATCTGGTTTCTTTGGAACCCTCGCAGCAGCACTTTAGAATCTGACAGGAAAGATTTCTGACAGGATATATATCTCACACATCCATACAGACAAAGACAGACATTATCTGGCTTTTGCTGTGGTAAGACACTCATCACACATCATCTTGCCTTGCTTTAGTAAGTAGTCAGTGAACAGTAATTCTTTAGTCAGGGACATTTTGTGAGAATAATTTAGTATTGTTTTCTGCATCTGTGAGAAACTATCCAACTGTATTATTGTTTTATATCTCTGTATATGAAACTCTGTTGTTTATTGTAATTAGTATTCTCCTGTTTTCTGTTTTATTATTTATCATTAAATATTGTAATACATTTCATTGCAGTTGGTAATTTAGAGAATACTTTTAACATCTTGAGAGTACTTATGCTTGTTTTAATGATGCTGGGGCAGCTCCTGAAAACATTGTTACTTTAGTCACACCCTACCATTTGTATTAGTATTAGTTTTACAAAGTATAATTGGGCACCCTTTGCAAGAGCCTTAGGGTAGCTGACTGGTGGCAGCATGATTACCTCAGAGTCTGGGCAGAAAGGGAAACAACTAGTAAATCTGTGCCAGCTTTTCCCAGGTGTGTATGTGTGTGTGTGAAGCTCAAATATCCAAGTGTGTGTCAGCTACTGGGAACAGGGACACAGAACTCCAAAGTGGTCAATGTGGAATTTTGTGTGGGTCTGGAGAGAGAAGGAGAGTCCAGCCCTAGGTCTGGAGTGTGCTTTCTGTGTCCTATTAAGGGGAATTGTCCTCAGTGCAGGGAGTTGCATCTGAAAATACTGTGTGAATCCATCTTTGCTCTTAGTGACCATCCCTCATCGGAGTCAGTGGTGAGGACTGAGTTTTCTTGATTGCTAGCTTTGACTAGGGACCCGTCAAACACCTGCCCATATATGCCACAAGAGAATGCCATACTTCTCCCAGGAAACATACATATAAATTCTCTTGCAACATGAACGACTTCAACCTACAACTGTTTAACACCTCACTACAATCTCACAACTAGAACATTCTAAAAAGTTTGCAATAAGATGATGCAGTTGTCTATTTTAAGATATCTGTGAAACTACCAAACAGCATTGCCCCTCCTTAGGCTTAAAAGAGTGCAAAACAACCATGCTCCTTGGAAACCAAGACAGAAACTAAGCAGGCGAACACTCCCAAATGAATTTATTCACAAAATAAATGTAAGCAAAGTACACAACCAAGCTTTCGGTGAGCTCAATGTCCCACCTTCATCAGACAACTTACAAGTCAGACATCAGTGTTTAAATACAATTACACCAATTAGTTAAGTGCAATCAGTCTTATTAACACATTATCAAGAAAGTGTCAGGTTTAAAGTGTAGAAACTATCAACCAGAAACTTCCTGAAGTTACTAAATAAAGTAATACTTCATTAACATATCACCAGTTTAAAACAAATGTTAAAATTATGTTTAAAATATGTGTAACCCGCACAAAAAATATAATAAAAGGTATAACTAATTTAATATACACATTCAAAACCATTTGTATGCTTAAAATTTTGTGTATTTATAACCTTTTTGTGCACATACTCAAGTGGGTAAAACATGTTTTTGGCTAATTCTGGGCACTGTTTTAAATTTACAGTCCTTGCGAAATCACTTACTGACAATCTAAGTGGTCCTTGGCAGACCCACTTAGAAGTGAATGAACTTCACTGGCAGTTAAGAACATGGGCATATGTCAACCCAGGTTTGAACGAATATGTTTCTGTAGTTCCTGTTTTGAAACTTCTATCTAACAATAGATGAAGCTATTCTCCTTTATAATATTCTTTTAGGAGTTGTATTTTAATCTTACTTTTATTTTACATTGCATGGTACATTTTTATTTTTTATTTTTATTTCATATATTACATATCTTATTCTGCTAACACATAATGAAATTGTGGCCTTGTTATGTGTTTCTAATTTTAATTTTGGTTTAACGGAAGGATCAATTTAGTTTACTTGGTAATGCAACACTTCGGATACATTATAACAATAATTTAACATAGGGTTATATATTAATGAAAGTGTTGAACATCAGGTTCTGCAAGTTTTTGCACTGCAGAACATGTTTTACCCACTTGAGTATGTGCACAAAAAGGTTATAAATACACAAAATTATAAGCACACAAATGGTTTTGAATGTGTATATTAAATTAGTTATACCTTTTATTATATTTTTTGTGCGGGTTACACATATTTTAAACATAATTTTAACATTTGTTTTAAACTGGTGATATGTTAATGAAGTATTACTTTATTTAGTAACTTCAGGAAGTTTCTGGTTGATAGTTTCTACACTTTAAACCTGACACTTTCTTGATAATGTGTTAATAAGATTGATTGCACTTAACTAATTGATGTAATTGTATTTAAACACTGATGTCTGACTTGTAAGTTGTCTGATGAAGGTGGGACATTGAGCTCACCGAAAGCTTGGTTGTGTACTTTGCTTACATTTATTTTGTGAATAAATTCATTTGGGAGTGTTCGCCTGCTTAGTTTCTGTCTTGGTTCGTAGTTTGTTTTTTTCGGCACTTTTGGATACAACCATGCTCCTTGGACCACTCCTACTACTAGGAAATTAATGATGAATGGAGATGAAGCCTGAAAGGCATCACTCAATAATAAAACAGAAAACAATCTTCATCAATATAAATACTTATGAGATAAAGTCAATGTCAGATTAAACTTGACAAAAATGTTATTACTCCAATTTGCAGACTAGATGCTTCAAACATTCTAGACAATTCTGGGACACCATATCTAAAATACTACACCATGGCTCAAATGGACAACCAAACCCCAAACCCCAATTGCTCACTTGAAGATATAGCTAATACTTTCATTGACCATGTCATCTCTAGCATTGCTAAACTACTTCACAATGAAAATCAAAACACATTGACCTACTCTAAAACTCCAACCACATCCCATTCAGTCTTACCTCCCAGTTCCATTAAGACTTGCTCTTTCTCTTTTCAACCAGTATCTACCATAACAATCAAGAAATATCTCAAACAAATTAAACCGAGTATGCTAGCTCCAGATGAAATTCTCGGTGAAGTCTTAAAAATAGCGGCCAGCTCAATTTCCTTTCCAGTATCCATTCTCATAAATAGGTCTATTCGAAATTCACATGTAACAGCCTTATAGAAAAAATCTCAAGTCATTCCACTTTACAAGAGTGGTAACTCCAATGACATATCCAACTTTAGCCCCATTGCCATTTTTCCCTCTTTCAAAAATCCTTGAAAAAATGCATTCATAATCAATTAATGACTAATATAGAACAAACAACCTCCTCAACCCCCACACAACACCGTTTCAGATAAAGGCATTGCACTAACACTACTCTCTTAAACTTCACCAACACTATTAATCTAGCCAGAGACACAGGGCAACTGATTTCTGCAGTATTTCGGATGCGTTCAAGGTCTTTGATACCATTTCTCACAGCTTTCTTCTAAAACAACTCACTTCACTTGGCCAACTGGTTCTCCAGCTACTCTTTCAATAGACTCCAGTCTGTTAACTGGATTAATTCTTACTCTTCCTTCCTACCCATCAAAACAGCTGTTCCCCCAAGGCTCCATACTGGGGACACTGTTTTTCAGCATATTTATCAATGCTTTACACTCCATCAAGTGTCAAGCATCCATCATACAATATGTTGATGACTCCACATTAATCTGCTCTGCCAGTAGCATAACTACTCTACAACACATCACCCAAGAGTCATTTTCATCAGCTGAAAGCTGGCTCAATAAGTCCCAGCTTCAACTCCAAAAAATGCTGTGATTCCTCCCAAAGACCTTGTACTCCTAAAGCAAAATTTCTCAATAACAGTGCCTGATAACACCCCTACAGAAGTCATCCCCTATACCAATCTAGTAGGTATGACAGTTGATAACCTGAAATATGACTTGCATTTGCAACCGTTTATAAAATTAATGACAAAGTATAGAAAAAAAATACTTAACTGATTCAGCCATGAAACTCCTGATGTCTACACTCCTACTTCCCACTTTACTATATGGCTCCCTAGCACTGCTTAACCTTCAGACTTCCATCCAAAATAAACTAAACCAGTGTTACAATAAAATAGCAAAAATTGTCATTATCTCACCAAACATAACCCATAACTGCTTAGCTCTAAAACAGGTTGTTTGGCTTGAATTACTAAAGCAACTCACTTAAATCCATGTAGTCTTAGGCCAAAAATAAATATACAAGCCAGAACAAAGCAAAGCCATACTAGACGTATTGCATACATACATCCCTGCCAAGGCTCTTTGATCTGAAAACAAAATGATTTTCTCTACCTACAAACCACTCCTTCAGCAGGAACCTCTCTCTATTTCAGCTATGTAGCCCACTCCTGGAACTATATCCCCTTAATCCCTTAAACACACTAACAACCTTTCCAATTTCCTAAAAACTAAAAATATCTGTCTGACACCAGTAACTGTACCTGCACCTGCACAACCATTAAAACAGATGCATGACCACCTACTCACTATACTGTCCTTTTTCACTTTGAATCACTAGTACTTCCACATCTCAGCAGTTAGTCATAGCCGGCACTTCACTCCTCCTCATCTCATTCATTCCTCTATTTTGACAGCAGAATACCCTATTATTTCCCACCTCCATATATTATTAGAAAAATGGTTAATATTTTGAATAACTATGTATTAGTTTACCTGGCATAGACCATATATTCCTGAAAGTGTCTTTGCTACTTGCAGTACACAATGTTTACTTGATTAAAATTTATCCTAGTAATATTCTGTAAATGTACTTCAATCTGTTTGTGTTTTATCTAATGTGGGGATTTTCTTCCCATGTATATAATTACTTAGCTACTGCAAAATGTTTTTATGTGTGTTTTTGTAGACCTTTACTCTCCAACCCATTGTAAAATATTTAATTTGGTGTGGGGCTTTTCTCCCCTTGTATATAATTGCTCACCAAACACTGTTTAAATATTTTTGAATCCGTTGTGGTGCTTTTCTCCCTGGGTATGTGCCATTGGCTCAGTGGACTTTCTCGTTATCAAAGGACAAACAAATAAATAAAATAAATAAATCCACACCTTGGTAAAAAAAAAATCACACCAAAAGAAGTGTGATGGGGGCACTAGTGCAACTTTGATCTATTAGAACATCTAGTTTTATTGTAAGTTTACTTAAACAACTGTAACATGTTGAACTGTTGCAGTAGCCTAAACTATATGGGTTAATTACCAAAGCTTAGAAGTAAGAAGGGTGGAGGAAAAGAAAACTAAGAATTCAAGAATCTCTGGGGATGGTTACAGCAAAGCATGTTGAGGACCTTGAAAAGGAATCCAATCCTTTGTAAAAGTTTGAACAGAGGACCAAGTTCCTGCTCAAGAACAGTTGGAACATAACTATAAACTTTCTTCTTAAGGTAGAATATAACATTTTTTTTGGAAAACAATCCTGTGAGAAGGAATGACAGAATATTTCTGTAAGTTATTTTGAAAACCTAGGCTGAGTAGAAAATTCTGAACAGCTGCTAAAGACTGAGAACGGGAAAAAGTCGGACATCCAAAGGGTAAGTCAGGGAACTGATAATATAAGTAAGATACAGAACTTCTTAAAAAGTCTGAAGTACCTGCCAATGAGAATATGACAGTAAGCATTCTTTAGGTCTAGCTTTACCATGAAAACCAGTGAAGGGATCAAAGGCAAAAGGGATTGAAGGGATAGTATTTTGAACTTTGGAATTCTGAGAAAAAGCGTTAGAGAGGAAAAGTCCAGCACAGGCCTCCAGGATTTTTCTCTCTTTGGCACCAGAAAAAATCTTGAATAAAAGCCTTTGCCATTTACAGGAGAAACTGGTTCTATTATTCTTTGTAACTAACCACCTTTACTGCAGAACTGGAAGAAACAATGGACTCAATTTACTGGGCAAGGAGGAATCCCCCGAAAAGAAGGAAGGGATTCCTTTTGTCAAGTGCACCCCTCCTGAATTACATTCAGAATCCATTTGTCAGAAACAATCTGACATACAAGGGAAGATAAAGACAGCTCAAAGGAGGAATTACATGATGGGAGGGAGATGGATCCTGAAGAGAAACATAGTCCTGCTGACTGGGTGAACGATTCTTGATTTTTGGAGGCTTTAACGTTAATTTTGGAGGCTCCATGCCATTCCTGTTTAAAATCCTGTTTGATGCCACCTTTCTGCTTGAATTGCTTATTGAAAAACGGAGCTGAGTAGGAGGGGAATATTTTATTTGTCTTAAAAAAGGAGAGTTGAAAATTTTGAGTAAATCATTCAGTCAACTATCCCCTTTCATCACACTTTTTGAGCTCTCAGTAGCAGAAAGGCCACATAGAACTTTCTTGTCTAATAAAGTATTTAAAATGTCAGCTTTGACTTCTTCAGGAATGTACTGAGAGTGAAGCCAAGAAAATCTTCTCATTACTGATCCAGAAGTAACAGTTCTGGAGGTAGTATCAACAGCACCATAAGCACACTAAAACATGCTTATTAACATCAGAAGCAGATAACGAGGTATTCAAAGAATGTTTTGTTACCTCAAAAGAAGGAGATTAACCATTAACTTTTGCACATTCTCAAAAAATAAGAGTAAAAACTTTAATAAATAAGCATGACAATTTAAAATTTCTGAAAGTTAAAGTAGCAGAATATACTTTCCTCCTAAACTTGTCAAAAACATTTCCATTTTTCTCAGGGAATGGAGCTGGCACCAGCTAACTGTTCAGCAGAAGCAGTTTGGGATATGGAAATCCCTGCTGGATCTGCTTTGGTGTTAGAAAAGAAATACTTATGAGTCAGAGATGCCTTGTATAACTTGAGAGACCTCCTGGGGGGGTTGACTATCACACAACTAGAAAAAAGTGAGGAAAAACATTCTCTAAAGCAGGAAAAAAAAGAATAGCTACTGATTCAGCCATATCCAACTGTAACAAACCATAATATATTTTCTGTACAATGGAATTTCATTCCGCTTCCACTGAAAATCTTCTTTCTTTTTTGATGAAGTTTCAGAAAAAAAATAATTCTTCAAGAGAGAAATCTAAAGCAAACTTTCCTCAGAATCAGAATGTTCAGATTGGGAAAAAATACCTGAAGTACAACCATGCTCCCACACTTCTGACTGAAAATCGAAGTCAGAAAGTGAGACAACTCTTTTCTTTTTCTGCGCTGAAGAAGTAGACAAGATAAAGGCAGAAATTAGTTCTTTAATAAATCCAAACAAGACTTCCCTACCCACAGAAATGGCAAAAGGAGAAGACAAGATTTTGTGACTGTTCACTATTCCTGTAAAACTCCCTGAAAAAACATACTCATCCCATAATCAGAGTCCACATCTTACCTGAGTTAAGGGTCTTCATATGCACCTTTTTCTAAGACTGACAACAACAGTTCTCCCTTGCTTGCCAAGGGCATCCCTACAGCTGCAGAAGACATGGTTATCCCTGGTCCTTGGTGGCTGTAGGTACAAAACTAGAGGGACCGAGGGTAAGAGATGAGTGGTCTGAGGAAACAGAAGTTGCCACAACAGAGTTACCCACCAGAGGCTGAGGTACAATAGGGGCCAGCCCGACATCCAAAGACTCCATGACATTCTTTTCTTGCCAAAAGGGTTAGGCAAAATCATGGAAACCAGTAACTGCTTCATAGGTTAAGCCAAGAATGAGATCTCAAAATTGTATAGTGGAATCTGAACGAGTCCAAAATGGTAAGTAGAGAAAAAATAGTTGTGTAAAATCTTAACATAACCTTAGATGTCCTTCCCTTCTATGCTGCAGTATTCTTAATATGTAGGAGATGCTCCACCCCAAGTAACGTGATGTCCTGCCAGCATACAATAGCTTTAAGCTAATGCTAGTATCTGGGACATCGCACGTATGACTTGTCGAAAATCAGCCATAAAAAGGACAGCTGCACGTCCAATCCTCAGAACTGAAATGCCCCAGGAGGAATACCAGTGTAAAGAAAAATGAAAATTCCCAAGTAGCCCCTTTAATTCCCATTTATTTCCATTTTTTTTACTTGTCACTGATATCATCCCATACAGGGTTTGCACGATAATGTCAGCTACATGAGGGAAACTACCAGTCTGTCGGAATAGGGCTTGGGCTGTGTCTGTTAATGTTTAATTTTTTTTTTTATGTACGTTTAGTCGTACAATTGACTGAATGTTTGCAGCAACATGCAGCAGCAGTCGCACATATTGAGTGGAGGAGTGGTAAAGCTGGTTCTTAAACCTTCTTTTAATATTTATGTAAACTTAGGATAACTAAATTACTAAACCTAAACTTCAGTGTTTTCTGATTCTGTCGTCAGTGGTACGAACCCCACTCCTGGTAATCAAACTTTTAAAATGTACAGTGAACATTTCATTCATTACATCCAGCTAACCTAAAACTAACTTGAATGCATTCACATAGTTAAGTATACTTTCAAAATAATCAAGGTTAATTGGACTGTAGTCTGAGTTTAGGATAGAGTACTTTAAGTGTTGTCTGTTTTTAGCTCAAATTAATAATTTTTTTGTAAATTACATTATATTCTCAGCTGGAAAGGACTGTATAAGAATTATACAGATTATTAGTTTTGTTAAACGTATGGCTAACCGAAATGCGTGTACATAATTTAGCCTTATATTATCAAAATAATCACATTTAATTAAATTATATTCTAATATGTAAATAGACAACCTTCGTCTGTGTGACTTGTTTTAATTTGGTCAATCACAGCTAACACGTCCAGGAAGGAAAAAGAAGCAGTTACGAAGGAGCGCTGGAAAATTGTGCTTAAACCGTCTTCCTTTCTCTCTCTCTATGGTTTATTTACTTTAACTTTCTGCATTTGCAAACTGCGGTGGTGGTGCTGTGGGAGTGTTGTCGCCTCACAGTAAGACGTTGTCCTCTTCGATTCTCATCTAGAGCGTCTTCTGTGTCGAGACATGCGTGAATGGGCATACCTTCGTTGAAGGTTGTGCGTCAGGGCCGGCAACTCGGCATGTAAAAATCTACTGCCAATCATTAGCAGACCGGAGTTCCGCTGCAGCGACCCTTAACCGGGAAAAGCCGAAAGACACAACAACAGTTTCTGCATATTAGCGTGACAATGAAGGAGATAATTCTACTTAATTTTTAGCTGCCACCCCCCCCCCCCCCAAAAAAAGTTCAAGACAATCAATGTGTCGCTTTCTCTGGGTTTTCAAGATCTGTAGTAAAAGTGTAAATATCCAATCTAGCCATGCATCTTAACCACTACGTGCAAGAAATCTGGATAACCAAAAATAACGAGGGACAAAGGCCAAAAACCAGGGACAGATTTTAGATATTGCTCTTTTAAGAGCACAAAGTTGCTAGAATTTAAGACTCATTTTTCTGAAGGACATGAAGTCTGAAACTAAAATGTAAGTAATTATTAATTAACTTCATCTTCAATGATTTGCTGGAAAACTACATATTTTATTAGAAACAGACCAAAAATATGAGATAGAAAATCTGGATAGCTAAGAGGTATGACTCCAGCCAAAACTCTCACTGTCCAGGATTTCACAGAATGTCCAAATTCCTTCCTCATAAAATTAGTGGTTTTCTGGCTAATCTTTGAGGCTTGAAGCATACCAGTCATCCTCTACTAACAGAAAATCTGTGAAAAGCCAGAAGTAGTGTGTGTGTGTGTGTGTGTGTGTGTGTATGTAAGGAGAGAGGTATAACAAAGGCCCACAGCTGTAGGCATGTATTTGGTATTCCTGTTCTTAAACTGTGATGCTTTCTTTACCGAAAACTGGATCTTGTGTTGGAATGTGGAAGTGGGCTCCTTTTCTGAGTTTAGCTATTTGTAGAAGAGCTCTCTAAAAGCGAGCAATGCGTGCCAGGCTTTTGGACTTAGTTATCAGTATGTATTGTTCCACGTTACTTGCCATTCTTTATAATTCAGGTGTTTGTCTGCTACTGGTGTGGTTCATTTGACTGTTACATATTGTTTCAGTGTGCTGATTATTGTACCTTTCAACTGCTATATTTTTCACTTTTGGAGCTGTGTGTACTAATTTTCAGTCTTACCTTATTGTGAGAAAATGTTCTAATTTAAAAACTTCCATGTTCAATGCTCCAATTTAAAAAGGTGTGAGTGAGCCTGTTTTACAAGCAAATGTCAAAAATGTGAATGCTGTTGTATCTATTTCACAGACTAGTTTTAAGTTTTATAAATATAAACTGCTTCATATTTGGGAAAATTATGGAAAAATGAATAAGAATGGCTTGCCTACATAATTATTACTACAGGTGTTTCTTTTAGTCACTGTAACAGACATACCCTAATAGTTCTTTATTAGACTGTATGATCATGTAATAAAATGCAGAGGTCAGCATTATGGTTCAAGAACTCAACGACTGTATTTATATTCTTTTTTTTGTAAACTATATTATGGTGGTAACGTGCACTTTAAAGTGCTGGACGGATGTTTCAAAGTTGTACTGCTAACTTATTCTGACTGGGGGAAAAAACATTGCTTTAGCTAGCAGTTCTTTATGCTTTTCTTTGAATCAGATGCCCTTTTGATTTGAATGAATTATAACAGAACAAGACGGCAGGGAGTTGGAATGAGATATGGTTTGTTGTTAAGAGTATACTGTTAAATGCACTTGCATAATAAGTCATGAAATGCTTTCTAAGTATGGACATGATTATGATGCACAGTCAGAAGCAAGTTTTCTAAGTGAATGACTAATGAGATGCTTTTAGTAATATGTAAAAATGTTGAGCTGACTGATGTAGAATATGTTTGATGTGTGTATATATATATATATATATATATATATATATATATATATATATATATATTTTTTTTTTTTTTTGATTATATAATAAGACAAAGGAGTTTCAGACTTCACTTTCTTCAGAAAATGCATGCTAAAAATCATGTTATTCTAGCAACCTTCAAAGTTTATAAAAGCAATATTTAAAATCTGTCCCTATTTTTGAGCATTTGTCACCCTATTGTTTTAGGCTTTTTCCAGATTTCTTGCACTAAGAAGTATGTCATTGTTGACTGCAGCGGTTATAATGATATATGTGCTGCTTCATATACCAGCTGTACAGCCTTTTTTGACAAGGCTACTAAGGATAGCATATTTGTTGTGATATATTTTGGATGACAGTAACCAATGCGTTATTATAAGCATATGGAAAGTACTGATGATAGTCATATATTTTAAATGCCGGTATTCTACAATTCCATTGGAGTGGTGGGTTATATAATTATGTATGTAAATTTTATGTTAATCAGTGTACAGATTTATGGCCAGTTGTACGTATTTTTCATGGGCCTTTGTCCAGATTTCTTATGATTCCTGGTTGACAGGTACGGTGTCTGCCACAAAATTTTGAGTGGATGAAATATAAACCACTTGAAGAGTCACCTTGTGCTGAACTGCCAAGTTCCATGCCAGCAGAGGCAACCTGCAAAGAAGATACAACTTTCCCCACCCCCACTTGTTTATATACCAGAGGATTGTGGTGTGGTCCGTAAACATTTTCAGAGGTCCTGGATGAAACAGAGGATGGAAAGCCTGTAGAGCTAGAATCATCATCATCTTTTGGCTGTTCCCGTTAGGGGTCGCCACAGCAGATCACCTGTTTCCATTTCTTCCTGTCCTCTGCATCTTGCTCTGTCACACCAACCACCTGCATGTCCTCTCTCACCACATCCATAAACCTTATCTTAGGCCTTCCTCTTTTCCTGTTACCTGGTAGCTTCATCCTTAGCATCTTTTTCCCAATATACTCAGCATCCCTCCTCAGCACATGTCCAAACCAACATAATCGTGCCTCTCTGGCTTTGTCTCCAAACCTTCCAACCTGGACTGACCCTCTAATATACTTATTCCTAATCCTGTCCACCCTCATCACACCCAGTGCAAATCTTAACATCTTTAATTCTGCCACATCCAGCTCTGACTCCTGCCTTTTTGTCAATGCCACTGTCTCCAACCCATATAACATAACTGGTCTCACTACCCTCTTGTAGACCTTCCCTTTTACTCTTACAGGTACTCGTTTGTCACAAATCACTCCTGACACTCTTCTCCACCCGCTCCATCCTGCTTGTACTCTCTTCTTCACCTCTCTTCCACACTCACCGTTACTCTGAACTACTGACCCCAAGTATTTAAACTCATCCACCTTCGCAACCTCTACTCCTTGCATCCTCACCATTCCTCTATCCTCCCTCTCATTCACACACATATATTCTGTCTTAGTCCTGCTGACCTTCATTCCTCTTCTCTCTAGAGCATCTCTCCATCTCTCCAGGGTCTCCTCCACCTGTTCCCTACTCTCACTACAGATCACAATGTCATCTGCAAACATCATAGTCCACGGGGACTCCTGTCTGATCTCGTCTGTCAACCTGTCCATCACCATTGCAAATAAGAAAGGGCTCAGAGCTGATCCTTGATGTAACCCCACCTCCACATTAAACGCATCCGTCACTCCCAGCGCAGACCTCACCGCTGTCACACTACCCTCGTACATATCCTGTACCACTCTTACATACTTTGCTGACACTCCTGACTTCCTCATACAATACCACAACTCCTCTCTAGGCACCCTGTCATATGCTTTCTCTAAGTCTACAAAAACACAATGCAACTCCTTCTGACATTCTCTGTACTTCTCCATCAACACTCTCAGAGCAAAGATCACATCTGTAGTGCTCTTTCCTGGCATGAGGGCCCATATTCCTTGATACTGATATTCTCCTTCCTTTGAGGAGGAGACCAGAGACCCTGCACCTTCTTTGAAGCAAAGGTTGTCCCCCAACCTGTGTCTGAGGCATCTATGAACAATTCTTGAGCTGGCTGAGCCTGATGAAGAGAAAGACCTAGATTCACAGAAAATTGCTGAATCCACCAAGGAATCCCTAATTTCAGGCATGGGAGAAGATGTAGTACAAACTCCACAGGATGAGCATGCTGCATCCAAACAGATTGTAGGTACCACTGAAACTTCCTCATGTGACATTTTGCCAGAAGCACCACAGGAATTGTGAATGCTATTAATCTTAGTAGTTTTAGAAACTCCCTGGCAGTTAGCGATGGAGGAGACAGACTGTGGAAGAAGGAAGTGAGAGACAGAATCTTTTCTGGTGGGACAAAAACCATCATGAGATCTGCTCTTAGCCAGCACCCTAGGAAAATGTGATGCTGAGAAGGGGAAAGAAATGATTTTTTTGAAATGCATTGTGGACCCCAACCTTTGTAGGAGAGAGATGGCAAACTGCAGATTTTGAATGAACTGTTCTGGATGATGAGCCAGAAAAAGGAGATCGTCCAGGTATGGATATGCCTGAATACCGCTGATCCTGCAATAAACAATCATAGGGGCCAAACACTTTGTGAATACCCCTGGGGCAATGGATAGACCAAAGGGCATGGCAGAGAACGGAAAGTGCAAGGAAGCCATAGAAAAATGTAAAACTTTCCTGTAAAGAGAATGGATAGGTATGTGAAGGTAGGCATCTTTGAGTTATGACAGGCCATGTAGGCCTGAGGAGGAATTAAAGGAAATAAAGTCTGCAAAGACAGCATGTGAAAAATTGGAACTTGCAGAAAAGTGTTTAAATGGGAAAGGTCCAGAATCGGTCTGTAAGGACCATCCTTTCTGGGCACAAGAAACATTCTTGAGTAAACCTCCCTTCCCCTTTGGTACAGAGGAACATGTTGAATTGTACCTTGAGTAAGTAATTCTTTTAGAACCTGCGGAAACAAATCCAACTGGCTTGGAAGAGGTTGAGGAATACCCCTGAAAGGAAACTAGAGGATTTGACAGAAGCAATGGATACCACAGCTGGATAAACTGAAGGACATTTCTAAAGGAATCTGCAATCGTCAGGCACCTTATAAAATCTGTCAGGCCTTTTAGGTGCAGGAGCCTGTGAATCCAGGGGCCTTAGAAGCCAAAGAGAAAGCATCCAAAAATGATGGCAAAACAGGTGGCATAGCAGAAAGAGATTCCATTTGTAAAAAGTCATAATACCTTTTTGCACTTAAGAGAATTCTTTAAATGGGATGTTGTCAGGTCTCTGATCTTCTTAATAGTTTCCCCAAAAGAGATCTCTTCCACTGGAGAATGTGCACCATTGGATACTTCGTAAGGGGAAGCATATTCTAAAGGGGATGTGATTTGAGTAGAGCATGTCAAGAAATCCTCATCAGATGAATACGCATCCTCTGAGAACTCCTGTTACCTAATTCTCCTAACAGGGGAAGAAGTAAAAGATGGAACAGAAATAGCAGTAGAAGAGCCATTAAAGCCTTAATCAATCCCTGTGAAAAAGTATCCCAGTCAGACTGAGGCAATTTAGGGTCCAGAAGATGCTTTGTTTTTTATTTGTTTTTTCTTAACATGCACCTCTGCTTGATGACAAGCTGAAGGACCCAAAACAGGCCTGCCTTCAGCCTCTGACACAAGGACCTCTTCCCTACTTGGAATCTGAGGACCCATCCAATACAACAAGCTATGGTTCCCCTTGTCTGTCTGAAATGAATGTCTGCACTGTGTCTGAGGACATGCCTAGGTTGTATTCTTTAACGGCTTCCGCAGTGGTACCCAACGAAGAACCAGACCCAACCTCCGAACGTACCTCTGGGTCTTCACTAATCTCAAGGGATGCATTGGCAGAAAGAGGTGCAGTGAAAATGGATTCAGACCAATTCTTACTGACCTTCCTCTTCAAAGTCAGCTTGGCTGAAGGACCACAGAACCCTCCATAATGTCCTTAGCTTGTCTTTTCAAACGATTCTCTAAGTAGAAGCTCAAAGGTGAAAGGTGGCTTTGCAAGGTCTTTAGGACAAAGGCCTGACAAATAGCACAGGAACGGTGGTTGTGATTTGGGCCTAGACAAAACAGACTGTGGCTGTCCTTATGTGGAATTTGCCTTCCACACCTACACTTCCCTTCCTGGATGACATGAACTAAACAAAGAAGGCAGTAGCAATAAACATTGAGATGCCAACAGGGCACTTATCTCAAAACTGGAAGCAGAAAACAGAAACAGGCAACAGACCGATGTATTAGTCAAGCATTCTGAATGGAAACTGTACATACAGACATCTTTTTATGGTTGACATTCGACAAGCCATATGTGCAATGTCCCACGTTCTTGAAGTAGCTAAAAGCTGTTGTATGCCGGCGGGATGCTAGATCGCTTGAGGCGGAAGATCTCCCACATGTTAAGAATACTGCAACATTAGAATAGGGCATCAAGTGGTTCTGTAGTAAGTAAACCACTGACAGTACCCGACAAGCAAAATATCCTTCTCCTGACACACAAACATAACAAGCTTGTAGGAAAATTCAGTCAAAACACAGACACTTTTACACAAAAAGGTTTACACAAACATTTAAACACCATTACTTCTTTAGAATGCAAAGCCAGTTCAAAAACATTTAATTTCCTAGTGAACACAACATTTCAGTCACAAAAACACAAGTTTTCTAATTTGGTCAAAAAACAGAAACTTTTACACAAAAAGTTTACAGAAGCATTTAACCACAAAATCTGCCTTAGAAATCCAAAGCCAGTTCAAAAACATTTAGCTTCCTAGTAAAAATAACATTTCAATCAGAAAGAAAAAAAAGTTTTGCCCTAAAGAATAAAAATAGTGGAGGGTTTTCTCTAGCAGTGGATTTATTTGCCCAGCCTTGACGGATTACTACAAAAGGGCTGACAGTTTCAGGGGCCTGCCAAAGCAGTGCACTTTGGCGGAAAACAGGTCATGACTATTTACATGCTCTGTCTTAAAGCATGTGGAAGGTGCCCTTTAGCTTTGAAAGCTGGCCAGTCAGTGGGGGGGGGGGGGGGTAGTACCAAAATAGCTTAAGCTACTGCAACAATGATCTAATGTTGAACATGAACTGTTTTGCATGTGCAAAATTTCAAAAAGCCTGAAAAAGATGGTACAAAGGGTGGAAAAGTTAATTTTTCAAGTGCATAATTTGTCACAAGGAGGAGGAATAGATTTTCTAGGTGGCCAGAAGTGAAGGATGCATTTTAAGAATTGCTTGACATCAAATGTTAAAAAAGAGGTGGAGCTATAGGAAGATAGGCTGAGATGGCTGACAAATCCATTTTAATGAAAGTGTATACCATACCGAAATTGAGCAACTCACACAAATAATGCAGGATTACAGGTATCCTTACTCGATAAGGATCCCATCTTTTCTTATGGAACCAGAATGAAAATCTTTTCCATGTATGTATGTATGTATGTATGTATGTATATATGCTTACACTTGGTAGAAAGTGCTATGATTTATGTTGTTTAAACTCAGTATAGGTATGATATGCGTTTTCAATGTTTTGAGTTTTCAAGATTTTGAAGTTTCAGTGTTATGAAGTGAGTATATATATATATATATATATATATATATATATATATATATATATACACACACACACACACACACACACATATATATATATATATATATATATATATATATATATATATATATATATAAATAATTATTTTCTGGTTGCATTTTTTATAGCCGTCTGTATTAACTGTAATGCATCCTCAAAATAAAGGTACCTAAAAGGACTCAAATGTTTATAATCCAAACTGTGACCATGTGTATCTTCAGGCTGGAGTGAATGAGAGAGACCTTCTGTTATAAGACCAAGTCCATCCTGTGGAGTAATGTGTGATGATTGCCTTAGGCCACTTGAAAGAGACAGAGGAAACAGTGTTTTCTGGACCAAAATGGTGTCAAACAGGAGAATTTTGGGACTGCAATTCTGAATTTTCATTAGGGCTTTTTGAATACAAGGAAAGGCATGCAGGAATTTCCCTTTTCCAAGTGAGGAAGAATGTATTTGCCCAGACTTCCTTGTAACAGGTCCTATAGCAAAACATTTTGAGCAGTCGATTCAGACTGAAGGCAACAATATCCATTTCTGGAATGCCCCACTGTTGGAAAATCTGTGGGAAGACTTCCATGTTCAATATCCCTTTGTGGAGGTCTGCCCTTGATCTGCTCGGGTAATTTTCTAAGCTGTTCTGTTCTGATGAAATATAAAGTGCTAAGAAATAAATGTTGTGATGCATTGCAATGTCTCAAGCCATCATTGCTAACTGCCATGAAAGGTAAGATTTTTTTGCCCCCCCCCCCCCCAACCCATTTGCTGATGTACACATCCATCAGAACCTGAAGTGTTCCTGGGCACCAAAACATGATGGAAGAAGTGGAGAATGGGAATCAACACTTTCACTTCCTTTGAGTTGATATGTTTAAGAATGTGGTTAGAATGGAGAAATCCGAGAGAGTTCTCAGAGTGCCTTCCTTTCTTGCTTGGGACCAGAAAAAATACTGAGTAGAAACCTTCTCCTCTGATTTGTGGGGATAGGTTCGAAAACTCCTTGATTCAAAAGATCTGATAAAACTGGAAGTACTAAGTATTGTTTTTTGTGATACTTGAGGAAGAGAAAACTAAGGGGAGAAGTTTCTAGTGTAGCATGTACAGTTTCTGAATGATTTTTAGAACTCATGCATTTGTGGAGATCTTCTTCCAAAGTGGAAGACTGACAGACTGCTGAAAAGACAGAAAGATGGGTGGCCAAGGTAGATGGGTGGGGGTGGTGGAAGGGGTGAAGTCAGAAGCTGGAAGGTTTCCCCTGGAAGGGACCCTTTTGCTCCACTGATAGCAGTTTTAGGCTTGTCTTCCCACTTCTTTTTGGAATTCTTGGCCTTTTGCTGTGGAGACTTTTAGGACCTGGCTTTAAGGGGTAGTTTCTTTGAAATTTTAGGTTGGGGAAAGAATGAATTATTTAACCCCCTGCAAAATGTTGTTCCCTTTCTTCCAATTTCTTGAATATCTCTGCAGGATTGAGTTAAAAAAGGAAGCTGTTAATTAAAGGAGCATCTAAAAGCTTTGCTTTTACATCTTCCATGAGGTACTGTAGGACATTCTGTATCAGTCTCCAGCAGGGTCATGACAGAGGGAACTGATCCAGATATTGATCAATCCATGGGGTCTCAAGTACCATAATGGGTATGTCCTAGTCTGGCCATGTGAAGGAGGAAGTAATACTATCTTCTTTCATTTTCTTTACTTTTTTCTTTGGTTGTGAGGGAACATCCAAGGCAGGAGTTTCTCTTGACATGATGTCTCATGCTACAGCAATAAGCCAGTTATACTTGAATTAAAGATTAAGAGAAGAAAGATGGTTCTTCAAGGTTTTTGGAATAGAAGCCTCACTAATCTTACAGCATTTAATGCTATGCTCAAGATGTAAACAGAAAAAGGCACTATGAGTGCTCGTCTTTATAGGTAATTCGCCTTCTACAGAGGAATTTGCCTTTCTTTGATGACATTAACAAAAAAGCTATCAATATAAGAGAAAAAATAGGAAGGGTCTCCAACAGGGCATTTAGTTTCTCTCAAAGTGGCTATATGGATCCTTTTGAATAGTTGACAGAACAAAAAATCATCAATAATTGGCTTTCTTGACTCATGACAAGAAAGGTCTGAGGATTTTGGTGCTTGTTATGTCCCTTACATACCAGCAGGCTGCCCTGTTGTCTGGGTCTAAAATTAGATGTATAGCACATGAGGAAGGAGCTCCTAAGCTTTGCATACTGACTGGACAAATGGTACTGCTGGCAAGATACATACCATTTGTTAGCAGTACAGCAACAATGCTCTAATAGTGAACATCCTTCTATTCTTCATTTTTATTTAAGCTTTAATTAGTTCAGTTTTAAAGTAGGGTATGATCTACTAACTATACAGACTATCTTGATTGCTCCTTACGCATCATCTCCAACATATGTTAACCGTTATATGGCACGCTTGGAAATATAAATTCTGTACAGGACATGATTTTACATATGTAAGACATCTTATAGAAGTTTCTTCCAGGTTATTTAATATTTACAGAGAGAGATGATGAAAGTGAGATTTAACACTTTGTGAATATCATGAGTAAGATTGATTTTAGTCTGTGTTTCACTTAACTGGTTGATAGAAAGGAAGCGAATTATGTAGATGTAATTCTGAAGGGCTAAGTGCTACTAGTAGGCTGCTTCAAAGAACTGCTGCAGGGGGTATATATATATATATATATATATATATATATATATATATATATATATATATATATATATATAACTCAACTAACTCCAGCACTCGTTAGTATAGTGTGCGCCCAAGCAACAATTGCCAAAAAATGCAAACAGCAATTCTTATAAATCCAATTTTATTGTTCCTTCATCATGGTGGCTTCGGACTGCCACAACTCCTAGGTACTACAGACCGGCTTCGCCCAATAGGCGTCCTCAGTGTTCCCAGTACCCGGATCCACATGCAGTACATTTATTTGCATTTCAAAAGCTCATTTAAAGCAACATGACAGTATTAAATAATGTGTGTATAAATATGAATATACATACACACACACATTACTACTCAAAAAACATAATTCAGCCAAACTGATATACATTGACAAACTAAGCGTATATATTTTTGTCAAACTAAACATATATATTTTATAAGAAACATACTAGAACACTAAAGATTGTCTAATGGAAACCATTTTATATCTTAAGTTTTCATTCAACCCTGGTTTATATAAAGCGCCTAATTTCAAAATCCACATCTTCTCTTTTTGGTCTGATATTTTGTGTTTTTATCACCCAATACCCTTGTCTATCCCTATATAAATAAAATGTGCTCCTTTATGTTCTAACTGGTGCTTATATAAAGCACTTCATGTTCTTTTACAATTTATGTCACTAACATGTAATGCAATTCTATTTTTGAAAATCCTAGAGGTTTGTCCTATGTAGAAAGCTCCGCATTTACATACCACCATATAGACAATCCAATTTGTATTACATGTTATTAGAACTCTAATATCAAAAACTTTAGTTGTGTTAGCAGATATAAAAGACTTAGTTTTAGATACTAATTTACAGTATACACAATTACCGCAAAACATACTTCCTTTCATGATTTCTCTAAATGATTTTTTATCCAGGAAAGAAGATTTCTTATGTTTATTAAGATGCTCTCCTATATTCTTTCCTCTGCGATACCCAAAATTACAGTGGTCACCTATCATTTGGTCAAAATAAGGATCATTTTTTAAAATTGACCAATGTTTTTGTATGACCTGCTTAATTTTGAAGGTATTTGTACCATATGTTGTAATAAATCTCATTTTATCTGCCTGCACAACTTCTTTCTCTTGACTAACATTCAACAACTTATTTCTGTCTTGCATCTTGCCATATTTAAGAGCACTGGAGACCATATTGCTATTATATCCCCTACATATAAATCTCTCATGCATATTTGCTGCCTCTTTATCAAATTCCTGCTCCTTGCTACATAGACATTTCAGTCTAATGAATTGTGCTTTTGGTATATTTTTGGCTATGTTTCTGGGATGACAACTTTTTGCTTCCAGTAACGAATTTTTAATAAAAGGTTTTCTGTATATACTGGTCATGACTGTCCCATCTATTAATTTAGTGATATTAACTTCCAGAAAATCTATATTAAATTGCTCTATCTTACTAGTAAATCTTATCCCAAAAGCATTGTTATTAAGGTATTCATTAAATTCATACCATTTTTCAACTGTCCCTATCCAGACACACCAACAATCATCTAAATACCTTCGTCACATGTCCATATGTTGTTTGTATATATTCCCATCATTATATATCATCTTAGCCTCTAAACAGCCCATAAATAGGTCAGCATATATTGGTGCAAAGTTGGTACCCATAGCCGTACCTCTCATCTGCAGAAACCAATCTTTTTTGTACATAAATGAGTTATGTTCTAACACCATACTTAAAATTTTAAGTATGGAATCAATCTGGGTTCTAGTATACAGCCCAGAATATTCAGCCCAATAGTTAACCGCAGCTAAGCCCATTTTATGAGGAATGCTGGTGTACAATGATTGAACATCTAGAGTACACAAATATGCATGTAAGGGGACATCTATATTATCCATAAGTCTCAAAAATTCTGTGCTGTCCTTAATTCGTGCTCTAATTAAAGGCAATAATGTTTTCAGTTTCTTTTCTAAGTACATGGACAACGGCTCTATTAATGATCCCCGACTGGACACTATTGATCTACCAGGGGGATTTAAAATGGTCTTATGTATCTTAGGCAGTATGTAAAATGTAGGCGATTCCATATCAGCTACCATCAGTTGTTTACAAGTATCTCTAGTTAACATCCCCTTGCAAACTGCATCTTCTAAAAATGCATCTATGGTAGCCTTAAATCCCCTGCTAGGATCAAATGGTAATTTCATGTATGAAGTATTGTCACTAAGTTGCCTCATTACTTCTTTGTCATAATCTTGAGATGCCCATATTACTATTGCCTCACCTTTATCAGCTTTAACTATTACGACCCTGTCATCCTCTTGTAATTTATGCAAAGCTTGCTTCTCCTGTTTACTCATATTATTACTATAATTTTTAAATATAATATCCTGATTATTCTGTAGTTCATATAACACACGTTCCTCAAACATCTTTACTGCAGGATGATAGGGGGGCTGAAAGTTTGATTTTTTAACTTTAAGTTCACTAACTGGTACACTCTCTCCTTTATCATTGAAAAAAGACTTTAAATTTAATGAACGACAAAAATTCTTAACATCAGCAACAATAGACACATATGATACATGGAATGCAGGGACATAATTCAAACCTTTATTTAGTACATCATTTTCATCTTTAGTCAAAGTATAGGGTGTCAAATTGACTATCAAGTCATTTTCATTAGGCACGTTATCTAATGAAGTTAAATCCCCAGTTCTCTTCTGAATTCCTTTTCCAGACTTCCAATTTCTATGCTTTCTTCCCCCTCTTCTAAAGGGCCTTTGGGACGCTTCATATCAGGTGAAAAATGTCCCTTTGTTCTAACACATCTACATCAGTGTCTGTTAAATTTGACAATAATTCAGAGGTACTGGAGTCACCCTGAGTTGTAATAACTGCTGTATTTTTTCTCAAGATTGAACGTGCCCTTTTCCTTTTCACCACTTGTTTCTTTTCTTTTTTATCTGTATTAAAGCGCACCATCCACTTTTTCTGTTTCCAAGTGTACATGGCTCCATCTTTGAAATCATTCATATCGCTAGTATATTTCTTTATCTTACGTGCCTGTAATTCCTTTTCATAATTCTCCAGTTCTTGTTTATACTTATTATTTCTTATAGCAAAATTACAGTCATTACTGAATTTCTGTAAATACTTATAGCTTTCATTCACATCAACTGTGAGCAATGTAAATACAGAATAGAGGTTAAATGTTGAGACTTGTACGGCTTCTGTCGCCAGAGTGAATATATATATATATATATATATATATATATATATAAATATAAATAAATGGGCCTATTTCTGTTCATCGAAAGCTTATTCTTTTGAATAACAGAAGTACAACCCCAATTATTCGAAAGTGCACTTAACCGAAAGTGCACTTTCGCGAATACCGGCTCACTGAACCAGAAATAATATATAAAAAAAAAAAATACAAAAGCAGTTTTGCAGGGAGACAAGCCCCCCCTAAACCACCCATGTGGGGGTCTGCACCCCCACACCCCTGCTACTTATATATACTAACTCCGAGTTCGCACTACAGTGGGGAAACAGGTATGTTTCCTTATCCCCACTGTAGCGTGCTTCGGTGATGCAGTGTTGATTTTGTTTTTATTTCTGGTTCGGTGAACCGGTATTCACGAAAAATGCACTTTTGGTTAAGAGCACTTTCACGTAATTGGGGTCGTACTTCTGTTATTTGAAAGAACGAGCTTTCGCTAAACAGTAGACCTATATATATATATATATATATATATATATATATATATATGTGTGTGTGTGTGTGTGTGTGTATATATCAACATTACACACACACACACACACACACACACACACACACACACACACACACACACATTCATACGTACATATATAAATATAAGTACAGAAAGTAATTTAAAGGTAGGGAGATATATTTTGAGCATATATGCACTGAGATTTCAACTTTTGTAAAGGAAATAATTAAGAACTATTAGTTCCTGCTCTCAAATGAAGTGCAAGTAAGCTTCTTTTATAAAACACGAAGTACTTTTGATAGGCTTTCTGCTAGTACCCTTCATGCAGAATATAAGATGGGGAAGAGGATACTTTCCTATGGAGCATGTATTGTGTACCAAAGATTTTGAATGGAAATGACTTGGATATAAATGGTGGCAAGCATATTATTAGAAATACATTTTTGTATGACTCTTCCTGTATTGTATGATTTAAGAAGTACTTGTGTTCTAAATATATAGTATATAGAACAGTGGATTTAATGCTGAACTGTACATACAAGCCTGTTAATTATTTGTACAGTGTTCCTCCATGAAGGCAAAATGCCAACACACCCAAGGCTGTAGTAAATAGAAGGCAGTATCTAAAGAAATTTCCATTTATTAATTTATTATCAACTCCTTTGAAATAATCTATAGTTATCTTTTGGTAGGAAATCGGAGAAACTGAAAAAGAGAGAGATCTGCAGAAAAGTTCAAGTTCTATACTTCAGATACCTGGCATCAAAAAAATATTTAAATCTCTATTTCTAGCTTATTAGAAAATATGAAATTGCAAATGTTACATCAAGGTACTAGCTAACAGAAATTAATTATTAAAAGACACCACTGTGATAATTCTAGTTACTTTGCAGAAACTATCAACTGAAATAGCCCACAAATCACATTTAGGTATATTAAAGACCAAAACATTAGTGAGAAACAAAATTTGTTTTCTAAAAGTGGATTAATAAACTGAGTTTATGTTAAGTGACTGTACATTATTCTAGGCAGATGCATAAGAAAATGAGTCGGTATGACCTGATGAAGGACCAGATGGTTTGTCTATTATTTAATAAAGTAAAGTTATGTATAGTTTTTGAGCCATTGTTATGTCTACATTCACATATGAAAATATAATGGTTTCTGTATAGATGTAAGATCTACTAAAACAATGCAAAGAGATGCTAGTGCAATTTTCTGAGGTAAGTGTACAATAATACCTGCTTGTCATGATCGACAAGTATTCTAGATTTCTTGGAAAGCTATACATTCAAATGTTGTAGAGATCATTCTTTCTACACTGGTTGTGAAAATAGCATACTTTAACTGAAACAAAGCCATGCAACACTGTAAAGTGGTATTGAAAGTCCTTACTGCTCACGAAGAGCAGAAAGTTTATAAATCCTCTTCCTGATTTGCGTGCTGTACAGATGCACGCTTTGTCAGGGCTGGCATAGTACACGCTGAATTCTGCAGGACTGTAAAACAGGTGTAACAGCAAGTTTAACAAAGTGCCCCTATTATATTGTGCCAGTTACATTGAACAAATGTGATTTATTACTAAATAAACGCAAACCACAAGGTATGCCAGACTTCACAAAAAGTAATGGTTCTGACTCACTGATGACTACTGCTGTCAATAAGTAACAGCAAAAAAAAAAAAAAAAAAAAAGACCGGTAAATACTAACTCCAGGAAACAACAGAAGGTCGTTGTAACGTCTTTCATCCCTCGAGCTTTGCATTTTGCTATTAATAAATCAGGTTTGTGAAATTGTAGCCACATAATATAGGGACGGATTTTAACACTGTCTCTTACACCCCTTTTTGCAGCCTGGAGCAATCTGTACTTACACATTCCATTTCTCAGTACGACAGCAGCCATGACTTTTCAAGCATCTTTAATGCACACGTCTTTAATGCACACAAATCAGGCAGAGGATTTTATAAATTGTTTGTCCTGAAGGTAATCCAAACTTTCTCATCAGTAATAAGGACTTTGAAGGACGTTACACTGTTTCATGCCCTCGTTTCACTTGAATTTTCCGAATTTCGCAACAGCGAAAATCTGGTTGCGATAATACGTAAGTACCGAAATTTGTTCCAACTGGAATTCCACTAACTTCTAAAACTGAAAATGACTTTCCATCCAGTGGTTTCTTATTTAAGATTTATTTAAGATGGTTTGTGTAAATTTAGGGATTCATTATAGAAATAATTCCTTGTATTCAGTGGACAGAATGGTAGATAGATTCCTGTATCACATTATTAGAATTATTAAGATAGCGTGTATTAAAAGCAGATGCTACAGAGTCAAGTTTTTGCAGTGTAAGAGACTACAGCAGTGCAGGGCACTCAGCCATAACTGTGAATGTCATCTGCAAATCTAATGTACAGCTGCACTTTTAATAAGACAATTACTTTTGTAGTCCAGATAAAGCTAAACTCCAGAATTCTACTTGGGAAAGAAATCACCTAGAGAAAAACAGAATGAAAATACATCTGGATAGGAAACTACAGCCCACAATATGATTTTTAAGGTGGGACAAAGTGTTTCAAAAGGTTCATAGGTAAATTAACCTATCCCATTTGGTGTTAGACTGGCCTTAACCATCCCATGGTCGATAACTGTGTGTGTGTGAATGGATAAAGCATTAGTAGTATACAGTAGCTCGATGGAATTTGGATTTTCTGAGGTGCAGCATGTCCATTAATTCCGGGTTGGACATGGCTTTATATGTCAGGCACAGATCGCCTCTGAGCAGGCGGTATGCCACTGAGTAGAGCTGGAGTTTCTTTAACCGGGCAGCATATGGCATCTGTTTGAGCCCTTTGATCCTCTTGGTGAGGTACTTTTGGGGTCTTTCCAGTTGCTGCCGGTGTCTGGTAAGGTACATCCCAAAAGGGGCATTGTACTCAATTATGGGCATGATGAGGTATGAGTAAAGAGGCACGATGACCTCCCCTGATCTAGATGTGAATCCTTTCATGATTAGGTGGGCTATATAAAATGTTTTTCTAGCCACTTTGGCCACGTGGTTGTCAAATGAGAGATTGCTATCAACTTGGGTCCCCAGGTCCCTAATTACTTCTTCTGTAGTTAATGGATTACCACACATGTGGTAATTTGTGGGCACTTTGTTTTTGCCAAAGGGGATGACTATACACTTTTTGGCGTTTAGCTTGAGGCCATGGCTCTGGCACCAGTTGTCTGTTTCTATGAGGCCCTTTTGGAGGATGCTTGTGTTGGCTGGAGAGTCGATTATGGTGCCCAGTTTGTAGTCATCTGCGAACTTGGTCAGCCACAGTCCTTCCGTGTTGGCCTGTACCTCCGAGAAATATATACTGAACAAGAGAGGTCCCAGGACTGAGCCTTGTGGGACGCCACTTGTAACTGGTTTGGAGTCTGACATGGCTCCATCAATTCTAACCATGTAGATTCTGTCCTTGAGCCAGTTTGCAACCTATCTAGTGACATAGGGGTTTATATTTAAGCTGGTGAGCTTATCTATAATGCCTGAGTGGGGTACTGTATCAAAGGCTTTTGCAAGGTCCCGGTAGGCTGTGTGGACCACCTTCCCCTCGTCAATGGCCTTGGTGACTGTTTCAAAGAAACCGACCAGGTTTAAGAGGCAGGATCTGCCCTTAAAGCCGAACTGGGTAGGATCCAGTGTCTGTAGCTCCCCAATATCTTTATTTATGAGGTCCATGATGATCCTTTCCATAGCTTTGCAGACCAAGCTAGTCAGGCTTATGGGGCGATAGTTTCCAGGATCCATTGAGGCACCACCTTTGTGGAGAGGGACCACTGTTGCTGTATGCCACTCTTTGGGTACATATCCTGTAGTAAGGCTGAGACTGAACAGTAGTTTTATGTTTGGGTTTAGCTCTTCTTGGAGTTCATGTAGGGCAGCCGGGACACTGTCTGGTCCCACTGATGCTGTGTTTTTGCTTTGGAGAGGCGGCTCTTACCTGAGCATCTGAGATGTCAGGGGGGCAGCACTCTGCTGGGATAGATATTTGCCCTTTTGGTGGGGAGGAGGGGAGTTTGCGCTGAACCTGTCAGCTAGGATGTTGGCAATGTCTGTGGGTTCGTGTATTTTTGTCATTTTGGACTAATTCTGAGCATATCTGGGAATTCCCACCCAGGTTCCTAACATAACTAAAGAAAGCCTTGTGATTATCCTTAGTGTCCTGTGCAATTTTTCTCTCGAAGCTGGCCTTAGACGATTTTATGAGTGCCCATAGTTTTTTGCTAATACTGATCAGAGATGCCTTCCCTTTTTGGCATTTTGCTCTATCATGTAGTAGCTTCCTCCTTCTATTGTATAGTTTGTTTATGGCTGGGGTCCACCAGATAGGACGTCTGCCTTTGGAGGATTGGGTCTTGGTTTTATTTGGGATTGCATGATCCATGCATTCCTGAAGGTGTTCATAGAATGCGTTTATAAAGGATTCTGCGGTCTGGGCCATATTTTCCACAGGCCCGGGGGCTTTGAAGGATTCCACCTCAGTTTTGAGGAGTGTGAAATTTGCTTTAGAGAAGTTTTTCACTGTGGTTTTCTGGGCATGGGGTGGGGTCGGGATGTGAATATCCAGTGAGATTAGTTTATGGTCTGATTTTACCAGTGAGGGATACACTTCTGGTCTGGAGCATAGAGTCCCCATGTTGGTGATGATCAGGTCCAGTATGTTTTCTCCTCTTGTGGGAGTGGTAACAAGTTGTTCCATAGCATTTGAGTTTATAAATTCTAGGAAACTTTGGGCTAGGGTGTTGGAGCTAGAGTAATGCTCCCAGTCTATGTTTGGGTAGTTGACGTCGCCCAATATAATGGTGTTTGAAGAGACTTTCATATTTTCCAGTGTTCTCAGGTAGGCCGAATGGGGATCCTGGGTTTGGGAGGGTGGTCTGTAGCAGGCTATAAACTGGAAGGCAGTTTTACCCACTGTTAGTTGCACATGGATAGTCTCCGATGCTTCGTGCTGTGCCACCAACCTGAAGGTGTGGGTATCTTTGACGAATATTGATACTCCCCCCTCCTTTTGTGGTTGGGTCCAAGTTTTGGGGCCAAAAAGCATGGTATGAGGTATAACCTGGTAGTGCTGGGGTGCTCTCGGGAGCCTTAAACCAGGTTTCTGTTCCTGCACAGATATCGATGTTCTCCATGCTAAGGAGAGTTGAGTGCGTGCATCTTGATGTTTAGACTTCTGGCATTGAGTAGCATTACTCTTAGTTTCTTATCCCTTGTGATACCTATGGAGGTGGGTTTGTCTTTTGAGCCTTGCCTAAAAAAGGCACTGTGGGGGTAGCAAGAGCCTTTGCCAATATCCGAAAGCCCAGGGGTGACAGGTGCAAGCCGTCCCTAGCTAAGCATCGTGGCTTGTCGAGCATGTCATCCCAGGCTGACAGGCATTGGATCCCCTTTGAATGGCACCAATACTTAAGCCAATTGTTGAAATTGATCATCTTGTCTTCATATTGTGGCATCATTCTTCGTGAGGGTAAGATGCTACCCAAGGTCAGGGTCATACCGGCCTGTGCTACATGCTCAGAGAGCTCCTCTATGTCTCTTTTCATGTAGTCCAGGGAGGTACGTCTCAGGTCATTCACACCAGCATGGACAATGATGGAGTCATATTTGTACTTGCCTTGGAGTGACCTGAGTGCTTGTGTTATGTGGCGGATCCTAGCACCCAACAGGCAGCTCACCGTGACCTTCTCCTTGTTCAGCCTGGTGAGCGGGACGTCAGTGTGCCTGACGATAGAGTCACCTATTACAAGTGTATCAGGTGTGTTGTTTAGCCTTAAGGGCTGTGACTGTTCGGCACACTGGCTTTGTGAGCTATGTGTTGCACGTGTTTTGTTTTGGGGTAGCGGTTGCTGGTTTGGTTTGGGTGTCTGCTTTGGAGGTCTCTGCTGCTTAGGCAGATTTTTATTTAGAGCTTCCGGGTATGTTTTTGTGTGATTATGTGTTTGGTTTGCTGTCGTGGTAGGTCTATGTGAGACTGGAATTGTAGTTATTTGTTATAGCTGTGTACTGTTACTGTCTAACTGGTAGTCTAGGCATAACAAAAAGGTGTAGTATCTTTCGGTTGTGCAGAAGTTTCCATACCCTATGCAAACATCGTAGGGACCACAGGGTCTGGTGTGTGGGGGACGTCCCATTATGAATACTTGCTTTGGGCTGTGGGGTTTGATCACACCTCTGTGATGGCAATTACAGGACTCTTGTCTTTTGACAATACCCAAGTTCCCTTTAAATCATCAAGAGCATGTGGCAGTGACCCACTGTCCCAGATCCCCTCTGATGACTCTGCATTGTAACTCATGGTCACGCTGCAAAAAATATTGTATTTCTGATTTGTTGCATAGCTTTGACTTGGCCTTTATAGCTGATAAATGATTATGAATTTTGGCCCATGTCTGTCTGTATCAATTCTATCTGGGGTCTTATGTACACTGTCTAGGAGGGATAGGATAGGATAGGATAGGGGGGTGGAGTTGCAGAATAAGGTAACAACAGGGCTAGACTGGCCAAAGTGGATGCAAGAGAGACTGTTTCCTTTGAACACGTCTTAGTAGCAGGAGAAAATTTTACGTTTCTTCTTGTCTACTGTCCACAATGTTGTGAGTCCACTGATTTCCTCACTGACTCAAATATTGGGTCACCAAAACATTATAGCATTTGGGGACTTCAACATATGGGTTGATGATGAATCAGTGTCTCTTTCCCATGACTTCAATTGTGTTAAGAAGGGCTTTGGGTTTGCTCTAATAATTATCTCTGCACCACATTAGCTAGGGCATACACTGGACTTGGTCTTTCTACTGGAATTGATTTCCTCAAGCCTGGTGGTGGAGTCAGTCCTGTGATCAGACCACTTCATTGTTCACTTTGAGTTAGAACTGCCTAACTTGAGCCCTCCAACCATGAACTGAGGGAAATGTGTAATTTAATCAAGATCACTGATGTTCTGTTCTCCAGTGCTCTTCCTCAGTTTCAACTGGATGGTGGTGCCGATGCTGTGGATGTCCTGGTAGAATGTATAACACCTTCATCCGCCATGCCTTGGACTCCTTGGCCCTAAGTCACATTTGGCCTGTCTCTGTGAAGAGATATGAAATGTGGTTTAATTTTTCTCTTTGTACTATGCATAGAGCTGGGTGCAGATTGGAATGCTGCTGGCATCAGTCTGGCCTTTGGAGTGACAAGATCAAGCTTGATGAAAATTATGCAAATTATCAAGCTGAGATTTCCTTAAAAAGTCAGAGTATCTCTCTAGAGAAATCTGCTCAGCAGCTAATCAATTAGCCACACTCTTCTGGGTGGTTAAGAGACTGTGGAGTCCAGTTTAATTGGATACCAGAAGAGTACTATCCACAACTGAATGTGAGTCAGCTGTTCAGTTTTTTTGTTGATAAAATTGCCTCCATTAGGTCTACTCTCCCTCGAACCAACCACATGGGTGGCACACGATGTCCCTCTATTTTCTTACAATCTTTATCAGTGGTTTTATTGCTGATTTGGCTGCATTCACTGCCACTATTAAAAGCTTGTAACCAGCAACTTGTAGATTGGACCTTTGTCCATCTAAACTGATTGTGGTCAGTTTTGATATACTGGGTCCAATAATTTACAGGAAGCTTTGGTTATCCCAATTCTCAAGAAACCATCCCTTGATCCAAATAACTCAAATAACCATTACTCAATCTCTAATCTTCCATCTTTGGGTAACATTATCCAGAAAGTTGTTTACAAGCAGCTAGAAACATATCTCCATGCTAGTGTACTCATATATCCTTTCTAGTCAGGCTTTCATATTCACCACAGCACGAAACCGCTCTAATTAGACTAGTCAATTATCTCTGCATAGCTGGAAACCAGAGAACTATACATTGCCGTTCCTCTTTGATCTCTCTTCAGCTTTTGACACAGTAGATAATGGCATCCTAAAATAAAATTTGCATTCTCATTTAGAGCCAGTTATTGACAGGTTCTCTTCTTAGTTGCCAAACCATACTCACACAGTCTGCTCTGTACTTGATCAACCCTTGTTCTACCATTTTGACTGTAGAATTTCACAAGGTTTTACTTTGGCCAATCTTTTATTCACTGTGTATATGCTTCCTTTTGGAGACCTATTGAAGGAAAGAGGTTTAGCATACCATAGTTAATGCATATGACACCCAGATTTACTTGCCTTTCCCTCAAAATGAGATGGGGTGCATCAATTCTCTGACTGACTGTCTGGATACCATACATACATGGCTTAATTCAAATTACTTTAAAACTAAACACTGCAAATACTGAGGTCACTGCAGTGCAAGCAGAGATTCTTCTGCCCCTCCCTTACCAAAGTATATACTCTATGGAGGAAATAAGCTTGATCTTTCTCAAAAGGTGTGTAACCTGGAGGTAATTATTGACTCCCAACTGACATTTCAGGACCAAGTGTTAGGTGTGGTGAAGTCTTCCTACTTCCATCTGAAGACTATATCCAGGATTAAACACTTTGTACATCCATTCTAATTTCCCGATTGTTGCTCATGCAATGGTCTTTTCCAGACTGGACTACTGTAATGCCATACACGTGGGACTACCTAACACTGAACTTGATCATTTCCAAATGGTGGAGAATTCTGTAGCAAGGCTACTCACTGCTACCTCACATTACCATTACATTATCTCATTACATCCAAGTGACGCCTCCAGGTGCATCTGCAGTTACCTCCTACTGCTCCTCTAGGCATCAAATATTGCTTGTTCATATTTGCATTAATAATTCCAAAACTATGCTACATACAAGGAATCAGAATATTTTATCTTGAAGCATACATGGTGGCAAACACAATTGTATTGATATTTGACCTATGTCAATGAGTATTTGTTAGAATTGTAAGGTGATACCTTTATTTTTTAAAGGCTCAAGCCACGCCTACTAGGAGTTAAAGGTGCACAATCAAAAGAGCTGTACTGGAGGGAATGAGCCAGTTTTGTACAGCCTTCACTGGCTTCCAATCCATTACAGGACTGTTTTCAAGAAGCTGGTGTTGGCATATTTGTTCATCCATGAACCTGGGTCCCTGCTACATGAAGGAGCTCATGTTCTTCCTTTGAGTGGATGCTGGTGGTTCTGAGTTTGAACTTAGAAATCTCTGGTTTCTATTCATTTCATTACTAAACCCCTTATTTATGGACTTCACTACCTTGGTGGTTTTGGGAGTGCCTCACACTTGCTGGCTTTAGGCATACATTAAAAACCTACTTGTCTGATTTGGTATACAATGATTATGGATCATACATGCAGATCTTATTGTAACTATTGCTTTTGTTTACCTTGAACTGTAATGATGCTTTGATCTAAAAGCATCTTAATAAACTTGACCTGGAACTGCTGTGTGTGCTCACATCAGAGACACGTGAATAAGCTAATGACCTTTTGCTCCATGTGGTGTTTCATGACTAGAGATCACCAACGAAACCTAAGTAGCATCACAGTAGCAATGTCTGGGAATACCACCCAGCATGCTTAAGGTAAACATTTTCCTGTATAATGTAGTCCAGAAATTTATAAGGTTACTGAAATAAAAGATCTTTGAGGCTTCTGTTAGTAAAAAAAGATATACTTACCAAAGACTGATCTTTTTTTAAACATTTTAGTAAATACTTATGTATACACAATACAACACAACTAAATGATAAAGAAATGTTGCCAGTTTTGAAATGAAGTATAAAGTAAAATATGATAAAAATAAAAAAAGCTGCAAATGTTGTAAACAATTGCACATAGAAGGCCAACATATCTTAAAGATTATGTCTACCATGTGGCCATACAAGTGAGTACAGAATGTAACGTTAGAAGTAATTATTACTAAGGAAATGATAGTCATCATTTTTTTCAAGTTTACAAAATATCTAACTTGTCTTTTAAAATGATTGCTGAAAGTTTTGAAGTGGAAATTGTTTTTAAAGCAGATGTAAGGAAACAGTTTAACAGTCACTGCATTAAAGTAAAAACATACTAAGTTTTTTTGCCTCTGCCATCTGCTGATCATTAGCTCCTCACATCCAGTGTGTACATTTGTTCTCCTGTCACTGGGGCTATAGTTAATTGGGAGGGGCCATCATTTAGGCAGCAGTCAGAAATGTTTTAAAGTTTTCTATTTTTATTCTCCCTATCCTCCACACACACTGAATCAAGCCTCGAGGAGGAGTATGTAATAGGCTGACCACAGATTATGTCCCCACACTTTCACAAGGGTCTTTCTCTGCAAACAGCTCTGCCCCTCCTCCCAAAGTACAAATGGTGGCTTCCCTTGTCTCTACTAGGGAAATCATACCAACTCTGTGTTCCTGCATAATCCTCTCTTCTCGTGGGAGAGGTGTGTAGGACATGTCCTTTCATTCCTCCCCCTCCCTAGCTCCTGTAGTGTCAGGGCTGCTAATCAACCTGGTCACTGGTCACCCCCAATTAGGGTTACATCCACATACTCCATGAAACCAAGCCTAAACAACATACTAAGACAGCGTTTTCTATTAATGCATATGATGCAAAATATTGGAAAATACATAATATATTCCATACAGACTGCCTTTCATGCCAGTAAAAATAAAATACATAAAAAATAATATAAAGATACATCCAGAGTAGTGAATAAAAACTAAATGGGGATCTGGTGTGATGGAGACCTGGCTGAATCTCCATTAGTTTCTATCCAGGTTCCAAGCACTCTAAGGTGGGTTAAAAAGTAGGCCACCTGATAGAGGTCTTTCAAATGCTTATAATGTTAACTGAAGAGACTATCAAATAAACTACTAGACTGACAACTGGGAGTGAAAGCTTGTGCCAGGTTATTTCCATAGTTGTAAGTCTTGCTAGCAAATGACTTCACGAGTATGATGTTTCCTCACTTAAAACAACACTACGTACTTCAAGAAAGAATAGAGAATGCCATCTAGTAAGTCAATTCTTTAACTGAAAACATCAGACATAATGATTCTTGAAGTGAAAAGAAGCTCAATGTGATTCTTTTACTAATTCTTAATCTTTTTATTTCTCGATATTTTTTCATGAAAAGTAAAGTATATTTGTTCCTAAAAAGCAGTCTTTCTGTGTGGTCATTTAAAGACTATAGTATACTGTTGTCAAGTGTTGACATGACATACAGCACAACTGCCTTAAAATTCCTGACTACTTAATTACTCATTCCAAAAGTAATACATGATACAAATAAAGTGAATAGTATTGCAAATGAAGATTACATCAATTCCTCCAGAAAATAATGTTCATAAGTGACATATGTTGCGTAACGCTCCTCTTTAAATATCCAACTGCCTATTTGTTAACAAAAAACAAAACAAAACAAAAAAAAAACAAAGCTTGTGCATGTGTGCACACTGTTGGTCATAATTTACAAACTGTAAAAAAAATCCACCTTTTACATTTTGGCAGAGCTCAGCTATAAGGAATGTGGTCTCAGCTGTATCTGAGTTACAGAATTTTACTTTGTTTAATATAGGTCGTATTGAAACATTTCCAGCAGAACGACATCTTGATTGAGGCGTTACTGCTTCTAGCTACATCAAACTGCTGCTCATTGCCAACAGATCACTTAGTACAAATGGAATGTCCATTTCTTGTGTAATGAATATCTAAACAGGCATGAGTTCTCGCCTCAGATATGCTTTTTCACTTATGAAAGTCTGAAATGACTAAAGGTGCATAGGTTGTTGTTAGTACTGCAGCTATAGAAGTGTGGAAAATTTAATGGAAATGGAAAGTCCTGAATGTTGTCTGATGTATGAAAAATGTATTAAAGATGTCTGTGACATTTAGAAAAAAAAGTCAGAAATGTTTTTCTTGTAATTCTTGTAAAGTGTCAACACATTACTATTGTAATGCCCCACCTCAAAGGACAGAACTATACACATCAAGACTGCTCTGCAGGAAGTGAGACGTGTCAACCCTATCAACTAGGTGCAGTGATATTGGTTATAAGGTCTTTTATGCTTTCTTGTGACACCCTCCTCCCAGTGGGTGCTGCATATCTGGTGCACAGAAGCATGGGAAGAGACATCTCCCACTGACTTTGAGTGAGCCAGTCCTTACACAAGTGGAATGCATGAGCATTTTCTAGTCTACAATGACATCACTGATGATTATCATTGATGGCAACAATGATACACAGATGAATTTACTTTAGCAAGCATGTGTTATGTGCCCTTTCATTAAAAACATTAGGAAAAGGAAATCAGAAGTACTTTTAACTATCCATCTAAACACACACACACACACACACACACACACACACCCATATATATATATATATATATATATATATATATATATATATATACATATATATATGAAGTGTGCATAGCGCACATCTTAGTCTTGTATGTACAGAAACATAAGAGTGTGTGTATAATGGAGAAATAGATGATATCTGTGGATGTGTGTGTGTGTGTGTTTGCATGCTCATGTCTGAACGCATATACAGCCTGTGACACTTTATCTCCCAATTAGCATTTAGATAAAGTTAAAGTATCTGTACTGTACAGTGCAACAGCTAAAACTGTTTTTCCATTATTTTTTGTATAAATGACTCACTTTAATGTATGTGTATAGCACAGTGCAGTCAATTCATTGTTTGAAATCTTGAGATGTCTCTCTTAAAAAGTTATAACTGCTTTTGCTTTAACAGATGTTTTGCATATTTTCATAATAATTTTGTATATGTTATCATGGAGCTTTTCCCCATGGATATCCATCGAAAAGAGCATTTACTTCCCAATCAGACTTTTCTGGTAAAAAAGGTAAATAAGTAGGCAAATAAACAATGGGAGTGATCTGGCTGAAGCTCTAGGCTCACATGTATGGAATTGGTCTGCTGTTTCTATTTCCACTTTAGTCTGAAATCATGTGCTATTGAAACACTAAATAAGCCATTTATAATTTTCAGCTCCGTATACACTAGACACATAATTCAGCACTGAATACAGATGAGGCACAGTATGGCTAAACTACCATGCAAAGAGAGAGTGAAACACTGACACAAGGAAACCAGACACTTCCTTTTCATTAATCATTTTATTAACCTTAGCGTCCTTGATTGTGGCATTCATGCATTACATATGTAAATATGGGAAGGAGTGCTGCATAGGAGTCAAGGGGATGCAACAGCTCCTGTGCATCACTGGGAAAAACACCTGGTGGTGTGAACCTTGGATCTAGTTGATTGTCACTGTTGAAGTGACACCCCAACCCCATGTGGAAAAAATTAGGAAAAGGGGTTGTGGGTAGATGGATGGAAAGTACGCTGCAATGCTTTTTAAAAATATTAAGTGCACTGACTTCCTACGACTGTGTAGTTGGTAGAGAAAATAGATGATCAGCAGACATTCCTGAATTTCAGCTGTGCTTTTTTACCAATGTACAAGGGAAAATACACACATACATGTAACATGCTGTGAATGGAGCATCTTTATTTAACAGCTGTTTGTGCTTCTCTCATTGAGACTGCCTTTCTTCATATTGCTCACCTTCTTGTCTGACAATTGTGAAGTTTGCCAGGGGTAGAGAGACATATCTGTGGATGGTCAGAAGGCTGCCCACTTTAGTAGCAGTAAGCAATCCTAAAGTACCTATGCACATCGTTTCACAAGAGTTGATTATTAGGCTGACAGTAAACTGGGGAACCATGCAAAAGGCAAAACATACACAGATGACAAACAAATGTAAAAGAGTACTTGGGCAAGAGAATATCATTAATGCAATTTCATATTTTTGTTTTTTGTGTCAGCTGTGAGGAAATACACTGAAAATGTAATGAAATGGAGCAGGAAAAGACTGCAGAAAGGAAATGTTTTGTACATTAAACACATCACCACTGCAATTACGACTGGAAAAAAACATTACAGACAAGATTAAAAATATTACAGACACCTTAAAATTCTATAAGAGTGATTTTGAGGTGTTAAAATAGCTCAGAAAACAAAGACAGAGTGAAAAAAATAGATTGTTCTAAGGTGGAGTTTTCCTTTCCTCACTGTCACATTCAAACAAGGGGGACTCAATCATTATTGAATACAATGCCGTATTTTACAACTTTTGAACAAGCCACCTGAAAGAATTTGAAAATATATGACTCTATTAGAAAAAAATCATACAGTTGAAAAGCCTGGATTTTCTGGAAAGGCTTCAGGAACTGTCATTACATTCTACTTCTTACAGGTTGCTAAGAAGTGACATCTGCCTGGTTGTATAACAATGCCTGATCCATTCTCTTTGAAAGCCTATGCCTGGAGCACATCACTCAGGGAACTAACATTGCATCAGGAAATATTATACTAAAAGTAAATATCACTAAAAGAAAAATATGATAGATGCATTACACACTGCTTTCCAGAATAAAGGAGTAATCAAAAATAAGTCTGTTGTCAATTCCCATAATCACAAGTTGGCAGTTATTAATTTCCTTTAAAAGTAATCTGGATATGTATATGCGGAATATCAAGTAACAATGCAACGTTACAGCTTTCAAACTCCTTGAAAGTCTGTAGGTTGTAAATTTGACAACTGAACTGATGAGAGTATAAAACTATGATGGTTGGGAAAACGTAACATTAGGGAAATGGAATCAAGATGCAAACAGTGAACCACTTACCTGTCAACCACGTGTAGGGAAATCCTTTCATGACGGGTATTTCAAAGAAATAGAAAGGAATACTGGGACCAACACTTGGAGTGAATCCTGGAGGTGGCGTTTTCCAGTAAGCACCAACAGCTGGGTGACTCCTGTAACCTATATGATTTCAACCAGAAAAGGCTGCATAGCTCCATCTTGAGAGCTCACTATCTTTATGGCAATGTGTGTCAGTCAGGTGAGGTGCCAGTCAGGTGGCAGGCAGAAGCAATGTGAAGTAGCTGTTCGGGTATGGAATGTCACTGGTGGGGGAGGAGACAGAGCTTGTGTAGGATGTCACTGGTGGGGGAGGAGACAGCTTGTGTGGGAGGTTAAGCAGTATCAGCTCAGTGTAACTGGTATTATCTATATTTATCATCATTAGGTCTGGAACCAAAATTCTTGATTGTGAATGGTTCCTCAACTTCCCTGGAGTTAATCAATAGATAAGATAATTGTCTCATTTTGATAGCAAGCTGCAGAACAGAAGACTGTTGGTTGTGCATATATATACCTAACAGCTATACAGCTATTCAGAGTAACTGGCTTCCCTGGAGATTGTCAGAGTGGTGTTTCACAAGATACCACTTAGTAACCAACTCTGTACCTAAACTGGGAGACTTCATCACTTGTGGAGAATTATACAGATATCTAAATAGTCAAGAAAAGGAGTGGAGGCTCGTTTAACCTGAACCCAAATGGGTAACTGTTACTGGACATCTGTGCAAGTCAGGGATTATACACAATGAAATACCAAACAAGTAGCACCTGCTGCAGCACAAATCAGTAACCAAAAAAAATGCAGCAAAAGTCCATAAATCAGCAAGGTATCAAATTTAAAAATGACATGTTGATTGGTAAACAGTAAAACTTTATTCCACTTCAGTTAAGCACTTTCTTAAGTTCCACAGAAGAAATTCATTAGAAAAAAAAAACATTATTCTTGTATACACCAAGGTGACACCAAAAGTAACTTCCACAACTTTTGCTGCATTTTTATTTATTATACACAATGAACACCATTTTTACAGCTTTGTGATACTCCTACACCTGAAAACCATCAAAGACCCCCCCCCAAGGGACTTGAGCCCATATGTAACCTCATACCAGCTATCTCCTGTAGAGAGGTGAGAATCATTTGGAGGGATTACCATCCAGGCCATAGGGTCATAAGAGGTTACTAGGCCATCCACCCAAAGGTCATTTCAAGCCTAGCCTTTTCATCCCAATGTAATACCACAGATACTTTACTCAATACCCAGAATTTTAGTTAGTAATGACTGCCCGTGTCAAGGAGGGTTGTGGGTGCTATCTCCAGTAAGAATTTACGGTGCCCCATCCTCTTGTCCAGGTTCCTTTTGAACAGTGTCATAGAGATACTCTGCTTTACATAAATTGTCAGCCTATTTCAAAGACTTGGCAATCACTTGGAGACAAATCTGTCCCTCGATTATGTCCTGTTCAAGTCGCAGGCCATATTTAGGTCCCTGGAATAGGTAGCTGCAGTCCCGTTTGATTTACGGATGTGTAGTAAATTCATTAGGTTTGGGCCAGAGATGGCTCTGTAAGCCAGGCATAAGCCTAAGAAGTCTATATGATACTGAGTATAATGAGAGTGACTTTAGTAAGTCTGTGTAAGGCATGTGCTGGAGTCCTTTGATCTTCTTAGTTAGAAACCTCTGAGGTCTCTCTAATTGCTGCAGGTACTTTGTATGCTGCATGCCGAAAGGGGCATTATACTCAATTATGGGCCTGATTAGTGAAGAGTATAGAGGGGTTATAACCTCCTTTGCTAATCAAGTGTGCTACGTAGAAAGCCTTCCCCACTGCAGTAGACACATGATGGTCAAAGTTAAGGTTGTAGTATACTTGTGATCCCAGATCTCTTACCACTTTGTAGGTCCATAGGGTAGTGTTGTTAATTTCACAGTGTGAAGGAATATTGTTTTTGCCAAAGGTAATGATGATGCACTTCTTTGCATGCAGTTTGAGACCATGTCTAAGACACCAGTTGTTGGTCTACGTAAGACCCTTCTGAAGTATACTGACATCATTTGGGGATTCAATAACTGCACCCACTTTGCAGTTGTCCACGAACTTTGTCAGCCCAAGCCCCTTAGTTTTGGCCTGAACTTCTTTGAAGTATATACCAAACAGTAGGGGGCCCAGGATTTACCCAAGGCTGGCTTTGTTTTATCACTCTTGTCATCAAACCACACCAACTGTGGGTAAATTCTAATCTACCCACACACAGTTATGGATTATTGCAAAATTATAAGATGTCTGATTACTGGTTGAGGGCAGAGGTAAATAAATATGTTAGTGTTGTGATATAGATGTGTGTATACATACATACACCAGGGGCGGCCCGTGCTATTGGACTGCAGCCCCTTCAACTGTAAAATAAAAGAAATAAAAAGAAAAAGAAATAAAAAGAAAAGAAAAATATTTTTAAAATTCGCGGACTTCATGCATGCGCACTAGTCCGGACTGCTGCTGAGAGTCTGGAGCATGCGCAGATTGTCTCAGCAGCAGTCCTGATTGGGAACATGAGGAACGGAGCTTCCAGAAGTCTATGCAGTTTAGTTTTAAACTGCATAGACTGTCCTGGAACTCGATGGGAAAAAGCGTCGGGGTCGGACTGTAATGTCAGCAGTCTGGAATTTGCTGCAGTCTCGTCAGGGGAAGATCTCGCAGGTCTTTTTGCGCGCAGGGTCAAGATCTCGAGGGTCTGGATTTGGATTTATTTATGGTTGTTTCAATTGCAGGGATCAGGTTTGGATTTATTTATGGTGGTTCATGTCACTTGCAGGGAAGGACAAGATCTACTACAGGTAAGTGGGATGTGTGTGTGTGTGTGTGTGTGTGTGTGTGTGTGTGTGTGTGTGTGTGTGTGTGTGTGTGTGTGTGTGTGTGTGTGTGTGTGTGTGTGTGTGTGTGTGTGTGTGTGTGTGTGTGTGTGTGTGTGTGTGTGTGTGTGTGTGTGTGTGTGTGAAAATGCCCCAGGTGCAATATACTGGTGGTTAGACTCATGGTGGTGTGGTAGGGAATACCTCAGGCTTGAACCCTGTACCTTGTATGCAGGTGTTAAAGACCTGAATTCCCTACCCACCACCATTTGTAAAAAAAATTGCAGATTTTTGCCTCATATTTGATCTGATCTGTTCCTCATAATAGCTGTGGTTTGTAAATGTTGCAATGCTTGATATTTGATGGTGCAGTGGTAGCATTGTTGCCTCACAGCTGCAGGTTCTCAGGATTGATTCTTGGCTGGGGTTCCTTCTTTGTGGGGTCTGTATCTTCTCCCTGTGTTTGTGTGGGTTTGCTTTTGTGCCCTTCCATGTTACAAAGACATGTCTGCATTATTTCTTCCTGGGCCTCTGCTGAAAATTGTTTTTTTGTTCCAAGTCAGACTGTCCTGATTAGCAAATGTTAAATAAAATTGACAGGCATTTGAATTTCAGACTTCAGGTTTCTGAAAGTTTTAATTCCTTACATATTTGATGGTGCAGTGGTAGTATTGTTGCCTCACAGCTATAGGTTTTTCTGCTTTGATTTATGGCTGGGATGCCTTCTGTGTAGAGTCTGCATCTCCTCCCTGTGTTTGCGTGGATTTGCTCTGGTGCCCTGCCATTTTACAAAGGCGTGTCTGCAGTATTTCTCCCTAGGCCTCTGCTGAAAATTGTTTTTGTTCTGTCAGAAGCAAAATTGACAGGCATTTGAATTTCAGACTTCATGTTCTTCAGAAAATACATAGTAACACATAGTAACACAATCTTTTATTCTAGCAATTTTCTAAGTTTATAAGATGAATATTTGAAATTTGTCCCTATTTTGGGGACTGTATTCCTCCATTATTGGCTTTGTCCAGGTTTTTTGTGCCAAGGTTGACAGCTATGGCAAGAACTGAATTCACTGAATATGTTTGAGGGCTGTATTCCCTCATTACGGGGTTTGTCCAGGTGTTTTGTACTAAGAGGTTGACAGCTATGGTGAGAACTGAATTTACTAAATGATAGCCATTTAAGTTTCAGTCTTCCTCTCTTTTACAAAGCAGCTGATTTGGCGTAGTGGTATGTTGCTCTGACTGTTTTGCACAGGGACCTTGGCAGTAAAATGTATGGTGGTAACGCAGCATTTTTCTTTCACAAAGCAGCAGATTTGGCGTAGTGGTATGTTGCTCCGACTGTTTTGCACAGGGACCTTGTCAGTAAAATGTATGGTGGTAACACAGCATTTTATTCTAGCAACTTTACAAGATTATACAAGCAATGTTTAATGTGCCCCTGTTTTTGGGCTTTTGACCCCCCCCCCAATAAATTTTGGCTTTTTCCAGTTTTCTTGTGCTGCGAAGTTGAGATGCAGTTGAGTATTGAGTAGATTTCACAAGGAGCTGAGAGCTGCAGGGGATCAGAAGTTTAGTGTTGCTTAAGTGAAGTTGGTTTGCCTTGTTAATAGCACAACAGGTTGTGTACTTGCTTTTAATGCAGAAGGCTGTGGGTTCTACTCCCACAAGGGGTGGATGCTGCCGTACTGAGAATGTTCTCCTTGGTGAAGATGCTAACTATGAGTCTGTTAGTTTGCCATCCATTTCCTCTTGCAATATTACTAGCTTATCATTTTTTTAATGTAATATAGGCAATTTATTCCTGAGGGGCAACAGGCACTTTATTTTTCGATGAAACCATGAAATATAAAGGTGTTTGCTAGCAGCAACCTCTTCATTAGTTACAGATTTCTTTAATGTGGAATTATTTAGATGACTTTTACTTCTTCAGAGATTGTGCATATTTACTGATAATGGACTGTAGAATTGTGCATATTTACTGATAATGGACTGTAGAATTGTGCACATTTACTGATAATGGTGGACTGTATAATTGTGCATATTTACTAATAATGATGGACTGTGGAAGCCTGAGTAGACTTTTATGATGGAAATGTTCTGAACTGGGCAGTTTTGTCATTATGGGTGCATGCGTTTTGTTTCATTGCTTACTGGAAAAATGTTCAAAACAAATTTAAAATGCCCTCTAACAACTGTACTGTATTGTATTGTACAAGGAATATAAATTTAGTACAATGAGGAAGGTGTATCAAAGAGCACATGTATGTTTCATATGCAAGGGGCCTATGATTTGAAAAAAGCCCAAAATTAATCTTTATCTGCCACTGGCAAAATGTATTTTCTTTGAATGTGGGTTTCAATGCTGTTTCAATGAATGTGAGTTTCAAGGGCAGATAAGTTTTAATGCCAAGTATGTTTTTCATTGTGAGACTGCATTGCTTTGTTTAGCAGATGTCTTAGTATTTGTGCTGTAAAATACAAAATAAAACTTTCAAATGAAGTCCAACTCATCATAGAAGTAAAGCAGTATGCACATTAGTGTTTATGGTAAATGGAGTGAAATAGCCAAGTAATGGATCATTGGAATGGCTGCAGAGGCTCCATTCAACCATGATTTTGTCAGGGGGGAAGGGCAGCAAACTGAGACAGGCCCAGCTGAACTATACCTCCCAAATGTCCAGATTTTCAAAGAATGAATAGATTTTTGCTTCTTATTTTTGGTTTGTTCTTCATAAAATTTGTAGTTTTCTGGCAAATCATTTAGGAATTAAGTCACTAAATAATGATACACTGAGTTTCAGACTTCATAACCTTCAGAAAAATGCATGCTAAAGTAAGAACTGTTGTTCTATCAACTGTCTCAATTTATACAAGAGCAATTTTTAGTACTGTTTATATGTTCCCCCGATATATTTGGCCTTGTTCAGATTTACTGCATTAACAGGTTGAGAGGTACATCCAAATTGCTTTATAGAATTAGGCAGAGCCAACCTCTCAACTGTCCCCGATTTTGGCTCAAAATGTTGTTCTTCCCCCTAATAATCCCTCCACAAAATAGCAATTTTGGAAGAAAACATGGAGGGTTTACAATTAAGAAATGATTATAATAATCAAAGTTATAGATTACTTGAAATGCATGTAGATTCTTTTATTTTGTCAGCTGCTCAAGTTAGCAGTACTAATATTAAAGTGTCCCTTCTTTGACAGGTTCCCAGCTGTATTGTGTGGCTATTTCATATTTTTGCATCACATTTTTGGTCCATTTTTCATAAAATTGTGTGTTTTGGCAAATTAGTGACAAATCATTAAAGACTGAAGTTAGAAAATAATGACAGACATTTGAGTTTCAGATTTTATACCCTTCAGAAAATTCATATTAATGCAAGACTTATTCTATTATCTTTCTAAGTTTATTAGAGCAATATTTAAAAATTGTCCTTATTTTTGGGCCTTTGTCCCACTTCTGTGTATGACTTTGTCCAGATTTCTTGCTCTGAGGTTGAGAGGTATGACAAATGTGTCAGGGCCATCACAGTCAGCCGGAGACATTTCAAATTGTGACATACTTGTTGCACCCCACTCCCCCATGTAGTGACTCTGGATACACTCACACACACTCTTGTCTAAACAGTGTCAAATTATTATTATTATTACGTCGGCAAAATATGCATGTGTATGGAATTTTGTATCAGTGTATGGACACATCAATTCTGGCAGTATTTCGTAGTGCAGAAACAAATAGCTGATCCCTTGTCTCCTCACTCAGCATACTTTAATAAAAACATTGTGAAACTGAAAACAAAATTGGATTGTTCAGACTGTCAACTATTTGAGATGGAAAGGTCATCATTTCAAAACCCCTGGCATTTTGTGAAAGACAGACCCCAAAAAGATGTTCACTATTATTAAATGCAATGAAAATAAATGCAAGTCAGATTACAGTCATCATGCTGAAGTTGCTGTTGCTTACATTTGAAAAGAAGAGTACTAATGCTAGATGAACAGCAATATATTCTTTTTCCACAGGGAAGTCAAATTGTGTGGTGTAGCTCTTGGCCTGCCTATAGAAAAAAAGTGCATACATTTCCATCTGTCTTACACACATGCAAACACACACATTCACACACAGTCTTCCATATACAATTCCTACATTTCATCAAAATATATTTTAACTTTTTATGATACAGCATGAAACAACACTAATGTTGCCCACAGTCTTTCAGACAACTATATATGAGACATTTTGGCATATTGTATGCAGCTCAGAACACCCTACACTTTAAATTATGTTTTACTGTTTAAATTAAGTAGCTAAGGTAATAAAAATATGCATTTGAGTTTATATGCTAATGTAAAGTAGCCCCTCAGCTAAAGCAGATTTACACTTTTCAAGTTCTAAAAATACATTTCTACTTGGTTTTCAGATGTGACATCTACATCTAGTACATTAAAAATCCTGAAATGGCACCACGGCTGCAATTGTATAAAGACACAGAAGTTTGAGGACAAACGTAGTTTACCAACATAGTTTAATCTTACACAAATGAAATAAAAGACCTGAGTACAAAGATGAGTGCTTTCGGCGAGACTTCGCCTTCTAGTACAAAGTTCCATATTGGTTAAAATAGTAATAATTCACCAATCATGTCTATTGTATCTGACACACTTTCAAAGAATTACCAATCAAAACACCAATCTTAAAACCAGGAAATAAGAAGACTAAAAAGCGTGTGTAACCAACCCTAATCTAGGAAAAATTCTAATAGCCAATGAAAAAATTTATTAAAACATACTATAGGTACGCAGGTAATAAAACGTTAGCTTCTACATAATTCAGATTCAGTATATGTGTAGGGTATATAGATAAATACTTAATTCTATCTGCTTTCATGATTAAACATGATGGTTTACCTAAAACTTTGTCATTATTTATAGAAAATAAGCTCATATGTTCTAAAAAATATATGTCCGCATTCACAGTGCATTCTTTGTGAAGTTAACTGGTTAAACCAATCAATGATTTATCCTAGGTTCAAATAGCCAATCAGAGTCAGTTTAAACAAAGTTGGAGCACTGTAGCGACAAGCATCCATAGTTACGGCTACTGTCAAATCACTAACATTGAAGAACAAATTTAATATGTGGTAAAATACACTAATAAGCTGATCAGTAGGCATGCCAGGTCAATTCGGGTAGAGCACTAAGTTTTCCCTGGTAGCAAGGAAGACCTTTCAAATATTGTCCTGTCTGTGTGTAGGCCAATTCAATTACTAATTCTATTGGAACATTATTTAACATTTATTAACCGGGAAAGTCCGACTTGGAACAAAGCTAATTTTCAGCGGTGGCCAGGGGAGAAATGCTCCAGATATTTTTAACATTTACTTCTATAGGAGAAACTAAAGCCATGCATTATGCAGTTCTGATCTTTCTCTTTTACAGTGTACTCTGGACGTGTAAATAAAATGATTGTGAAAAAAACGTATAAAAATACTGTTCATATTTAGGTATTCCGTCTTTACATACTCTCTAGTGAGACTTATACTGTTACTGTCTGGCTGTAGCCAGTCATTGATTCACCTGAATATTATGAAAATCGAAAATTAAAAAAAAATATATATATTAACACCTTCTGTGTTTGCAAATTCATCCCATTTCATTTACACGATAAGAACCAATCAAATTAATGGCCAATACATGAAAGGCCAATAAAACTCCAGTAAATACGTATCTCAACCAATCAAATACAAGCAACTAAAACAACAACCGAAGATAGAGACCATCCGTTCTCATGGCTATGTCTCTATTCTCAGTGAGGTCAGTCTAAAGATTGAATTAACATCCATTCCTAAACAATGTTTACAAAAATATGAATAAATTCCAAACATTTACATGTTAACACAGGCTTATGTTATGGTCCCTTGCTGTCTGGGTATAGCCAGTCAACAAAAATAGTAAAAAAATGGGCAAATCCATTTATATACTTTCTAGTGGTCACTTGCGCTTTAACAGCCAACATCAAATAGTTGGTGCTGACTAAATATCTGTCAGTCAATCTTAATTTCAAGCATGGTCTGAATAAAATAGCAAACTGAGACTGTCTGCTTTTCTGGCAATGGTCTCTTCCGCATTCGCAGTGAAGGCCAAATCAACAGTAGGCTTGACAGCTCTTGTTGAATAAAGAGTGGTCACTTCCGCATTAACGCCTGAAGTCAAATAATTGGTCCTAGCTGAAAGATAGTCAGCCAGTCATAAAGACAGGCGAAAGCTGTGTATAGTAACAAATTTTAATCATCAGTATAGGCGACCATGGTCTCTTCTGAATTTGCAGAAATGGACAATCAGATCAGACAATCAGGAAAAATGGCCAATCAAAAATAAGCTTACCAGCTTTGCTTAAAGTTTCATTCAAAGCGTCCATGCCTCCATCCTTTGTTACTGTCATTTCTATAAGCTTAACTTGACTAAAAAGATTAGTACTGTCTAGATTGCAGTTAGCCAAACATCAAACTAGCCAAGTATTGTGTTAAATGAAGGCAAAGGCCGTCCAGTTTTGCAGCTACAGTCTTTCCGCATTCGCGGTGATACTAATCAAGATAAAACATCATTAAGTATTTATCTACATACCTTACACATATACTGAATCTGAATTATGTAGAAGCTAAAGTTTTATGACCTGCATACCTACAGTATGTTTTAATGAATTTTTTCATTGGCTATTAGAATTCTTCCTAGATTAAGGATGGTTAGACACTCTTTTTTGTCGCATTTCCTGGTTTTAAGATTGGTGTTTTGATTGGTAAGTCTTTGAAGGTGTGTCAGATACAATAGACATGATTGGTGAATTATTACTATTTTAACCAGTATGGACCTTTGTACTATATGATCTGAAGAAGGCAAAGTCTCACCGAAAGCGCTCATCTTTGTACTCAGGCCTTTTATTTCATTTGTGTAAGATTAAACTATGTTTGTCTTCAAGCTTCTGTGTTTTTATACAATTGCAGCCGTGGTGCCGTTTCAGGATTTTTACAGGTTTTTGCTTTGTTTGACCTGAAAACGTCTTCAGCATGAGCAGGATATTTATTCTTTACTTTTTATCTCAGCTATCCACTCATAGCACATGGCTAATGGTACTCCAGAAATGCTGAACATTAAAATCTCCAATGAAAATAATAGGAATGCCAAGTTTTCGGACTTTATATGTGAATTAAATAATCCTTTAATACAAGTGACCTTAACAACTGAGTCTAATGATACCGACAGGATTTCAGGGACTAATGTTAACTTTGATAATGTAATACATGAGGTGGAAAATGCGGCTTTTCGGCTAAAAAGAGTCCAATGGCAGCGATTCCATCTCGAAGCCTGCATTAATCACAAAGTTGTTCCGAGAGGCATGACAATTAAATGTTTGCCAAGTTATGGTAATCAGTACCCAGAAGTGCTTGCCAAATAGCAGACTATTAACCTAGAGACCAGCTTTAATTATATGCACCTCATAACAGATTTCTTTAAACCGGAAGAAGCTTCCATTTCCAACATGATTAGAACAAAACAAATGAAACTGGAGGGCATGGAACTTAATGATACATGTATACGTAGGCTGGAAAATTTACAACATAATTTGTCTATGTATGATAAATTGAGAACACAGAAAATTAAGAAGCTTCAAAGAGATTTTCAAGATTTCAAAAATGGAAATGTCTTTGAATGGCCACGTGAAAACAACTTAACATTAGAGGTTAATAGGAATCACAATAAACGGAGAGGAAGTTTAAGGGAACCCTTCAGCAGAGAAGCATTACAACCAACAACCTCTGTAACCATTAATAACCTACCTGTAGATATAAATACAAGAATTTCTACTAACAATATGTCTTCTTTTGACCCGGGTACCTCATCCAATCTACTTAATTTCAATTCTGACAACATTGGTACTAGACTCACAGAAGGTTCTTCTCATACTCTTTTTTTATCCATTTCCTATCCTGCTGAAAGGGAACAATTACAGATACAACAGAATACCAAGCCAAGAGAGGAAGCAGAAGAAAACCAACTGCTAGGTAGAATTAATAGCTCCTTGGTTGTGAATCTGTCTAAAATTAATCTTAGCCAAGAACATTTACAAATTTTGGATAAAGGTCTCACCTTTGTTCCCTCCTTGCACTCAGATCTTAACAAATTTGTCATGGATATCAAACTATTTGGTATAAATGTGAGCCTCAGGAATATTTTTGGAACTAATTATTCTAGTTCTTTAACAGAATATAAACAACCCAGCACATTTGTACCAGTTAACCATCCATTGGTAGACTTGTTCATACACCTATGTGAGAACGAGGTGAACAAGCTGAGAAAAGCAATAATAAACATCAACACTTTCATAATTTAACCACCAAAGAATACCATGCATTGATGGACCTCAGAAGTACAGAAGACATCATCATTAAACCAGCTGACAAAGGAGGAGCCACTGTTGTCATGGATGCCTAGTGGTATAGAAACCGCGTGGAAGGAATGCTATATGATCAGCAAACCTGTAAAATCATAGATAGATCATTTCTAGATAAAAAGATAAAGAAAGTACATGACACCTTATATGATGATCTCATGGAGAGACGTATTACTGATGAATTATTTAGATTTTTTGAGGTTACAAATCCAACTATTCCCAAAATAAGTGGCCTCCCCAAAATCCACAAGGACCCTGTTAATCCACTGTTAAGACCGATAGTATCTGGGAGAGGTTGGCTAACAGAACTTCTCTCTATGTACGTGGAAAATGAGCTAAGAAGTCTATTAAGTCTAACGATCAGAGTCCTGAAAGATTCTGGAAGTTTTTTAACATCTCTCCATTCAATTATCTGTTGGCTCCTTTCAATTTGATGTTGGTCACCATGGATGTTGTAAATCCTTTTACTGTCATCTCCCATGAATATGGGGTAGAAGCTATTAGAGACCTAGCTTTATCCCAAGGACAAAACAAAGATGCTGTTTGCTGTTTTCTTGAGTTAGTCATAGAGAACAACTTCTTTATGCATGGTAATATATGCTTCTGGCAGACTTGGGGTGTAGCAATGGGCACCCCATGTGCTAATAATTATTCAAACTTGGTTTTAGCACTTTGGGAAATGGCTCATGTTTTGAGTGAAAACAACCCATGGAGGAAACATTTACTTTTTTATGGCCACTTTGTAGATGATGTCTTCATTCTCTGGGATGGAAGTGAACACGAGCTAAATGATTTTAGCAAATATCTGGACTCTTCTACTAGTTTCCTGAGATTCACTTTTGAATTTTCAAGATCTAAGATTATTTATTTGGACATCACTTTAACTCTGGATAGTGTTACTGGCTTACACACTAAAATTTCTAGAAAGACCACATGGCAAAATCATTATTTACATAGAGACAGTATGCCCCCGTGTCATATTTTCAAAACTATTTTTGAAAATTAAATGTCAAGGGCCTCTAGGTTATGTATTGATGAAGAGGATTATAATCACCAATGTCTCTCACTCCAATCCAACCTTAAAATGAGGGGATATGAAAACAAAGACCTGGAAAAGAATCCTAATTTATCTAACGAAGAACGTGGTAAAACTCAACCCTGCTTCTCATATGCTCATTGTGGCAAAAATGATAACGACTTGAGAGGGAAAAAAATCCATGTCCTCCAACCAGGTCAATTGTGATCTTACCTATAGTTCGGATAACAAACAAGTTTGCCAGATTATCAAGCAGTTTTGGCCCATTCTACTGGAAAACGACAGGATCAAATACATAGTTGGAGATACCCCTAGGTTTGTTTACAGAAACAAGAACAATCTTAAACAACTGTAATGCAACAAGGATGGCTACCAATTCAAACCATCTACCATTAGCGATGGCACATATAAGTGTGGAAGATGCAAAGCCTGTCAATACATTGACCAAAATAATACCTTTTTGCATCGGATTTCTAAAAAGACATATTGCTTCAAAGCAAAAGATACTTGTAACACACAGCATCTAGTTTACCTAGCAACATGTTGTAAATTCTTATCCTTTTATGTTGGAAAGACTGACCAACAATGTCTTGCTGGTCACATCACACTTTATCCAACACACAGATTTCTCTTTAGAGCTATTGAGGTTATTCAACCAACTAATAGAGGAGGGGATTATTCCCATCGTACTGAACTCTGTGAAATGAAATGGATCACCAACTTGAGAAGTACTCAATCTCCAGGCCTTAATAGTTTGATACCCCTCAAACCTGCTCTTAAAAATAGGCTTTTAAAATCAAAGAAATGACTTTAAATTGTTATTTTATGCATCCTGACTCTATAAATCGTTTTAGATATAATTAGAAACATTTCTTGCTGATTATTAGTGTTATCTTTTTTCTTTATATACATATAAGGGGTGTATTCCCCCTTATATATGAAGGTTAGAATGATTTTGCCCCTTCAATAGCATATTTTTATATTCTTATCTTTTTGCATGATATTCCTCTAGTATGTCAGTCCACGTACAAAATACTTGTACCATATAAGATGTTCTTTATTCTTTAAAGTGGGATAGATTGATTCTGACCACTTTTAGTCTTTACTTTTTATATAACAGTTTAAGGTAGTTTTGTATTTAATGCCAGCTAAACATAGCCATTCTCTTTTTAACCTCTGTCCTATAGACGTTAGTTTACAAGTAGCTTGCTTTGAATTTGCCATTGGATCTAACTAATTGATATATTTCTCAACAATATGAGATCAAAGCATCATTTCTGTGGTCATTTAAATATTCAGTTATTAGTTAGAAATACATATGAGTGCATAATATTTGGTCAATAACACTCATTTTATCTGTTATGCACATTTTATGGTTGAGAAGATTTTGATGATTTATAAATAAGTTATTACTGAGTACATTTCATGGATACATGCTGATAGAATCTATGATGCATTTTACATCAGTATGTTACAGCTTCAGCACTACTACAAATAGTTATCTTAGTTGATTTTTTATGTGCTTTTATTATGGTTGTGCTATAGTTATCTATGATCAAAACCTAAATAGCTTCTTACTGACAGGTTATTTAAAGATTGAATTAAGCAGAGCTAACATTTTTTTTGTTTTTTTTTTTTAGTTGGTTGACTACCCCCTTTTGATATTTATCTTGATTAGTATCACCGTGAATGCGGAAAGACCGTAGCCGCGAAAGCGGATGGCCTTTGCCCTTTATTTAGCACAATATTTGGCTAGATTGATGTTTGGCTAACTGCAATCTAGACAGTACTAATATTTTTAGTGAAGTCAAGTTTATAGAGGTGACAGTAACAAAGGATGGGGGCATGGATACTTTGAATGAAACTTTAGGCAGAGCTGATAAGCTTATTTTTGATTGGCCATTTTTCCTGATTGTCTAATCTGATTGGTCCTTTCTGCGAATGCGGAAAAGACCGTGGTCGCCTATACCGACGATTAAAATTTGTTACTATATACAGCTTTTGCCTATTTTTATGACTGGCTGACGGTATTTCAGCCAGAACCAATTATTTGACTTGACGCGTTAATGAGGAAGTGACCACTCTTTAGTCAACAAGAGCTGTCAAGCCTTCTGTTGATTGACCACCCTCTTTGATCATCCAACTAGATTGGCCTTCACTGCGAATACAGAAGAGACCGTTGCCGCAAAAGCGGACAGTCTCAGTTTGCTATTTTATTCAGCTCATGCTTGAAATTAAGATTGACTGACAGATATTTAGTCAGCACCAACAATTTGATATTAGCTGTTAAAGTGCAACTGACCGCTAGAAAGTACATAAATGGATTTGCCCATTTTTTACTATTTTCATTGATTGGCTATAGTCAGACAGCAAGGGACCATAACATAAGCCTGTGTTAACTTGAAAAAGATTGGATTTTATTCATATTTTTGTAAACAATAATGTTTAGGGAGGGATGTTTATTAAATATTTAGACTGACCTTAACTGAGAATAGAGACAAAGCCGTGAGAACGGACGGTCTCTATCTTCAATTGTTGTTTTAGTTGCTTGTATTTGATTGGTTGAGATACAAATTTACTGAAGTTTTATTGGCCCTTCATGTACTGACTATTAATTTGATTGGTTACTATTGTTTAAATGAAACAGGATGAATTCGCAAACACAGAAGGCGTTAATATATATTTTTTTTAATTTTCGATTTGCATAATATTCAGGTGAATCAATGACTGGCTACAGCCAGACAGCAAGCGCCTATAGTATAAATCTGACTAGAGATCATGTAAAGACCGAACAACTAAATATGAACAGTATTTTTATATGTTTTTTCACAATAATTTTATTTATACATCCAGAGTACACTGTAAAAGAGAAAGATAAGAACTGCATAATGGATGACTTTAGTTTCTCCTATAGAAGTAAATGTTAAAAATGAATGTTCCAGTAGAATTAGTAACTGAATTGGCCTACACACAGACAGGACAATATTTTAAAGGTCTTCATTGCTACCAGGAAAAACTTAGTGCTCTACCCGAGTTGACCTGGCATGCCTACCGATAGATCAGCTTATTAGTGTATTTACCACATATTAGATTTATTCTTCAATGTTAGTGATTTGACCATAGCCATAACTATGGACGCTTGTCGCTACAGTGCTCCAACTTTGTTTAAACTGACTCTGATTGGCTATTTGAATCTACGATAAATCATTGATTGGTTTAACCAGTTAACTTCACAAACAATGTACTGTGAATGCGGACATATTTTTTTTAGAACATATGAGCTTATTTTCTATAAATAAAGACAAAATTTTAGGTAAATCATCATGTTTAATCATGAAAGCAGATAGAATTAAGCATCTATCTATATACCCTACACATATACTGAATCTGAATTATGTAGAAGCTAAAGTTTTATGACCTGCGTACCTACAGTATGTTTTAATGAATTTTTCAATTAATTTTTTGATTGGCTATTTGAATTTTTCCTAGATTAGGGTTGGTTAGCCACGCTTTTTTGTCTTCTTATTTCCTAGTTTTAAGATTGGTGTTTTGATTGGTAATTTTTTGAAGGTGTGTCAGATACAAAAGACATGATTGGTGAATTATTACTATTTTAACCAATATGGACCTTTGTAATGTATGATCTGAAGAAGGCGAACTCTCGCTGAAAGTGCTCAACTTTGCTCAGGCCTTTTATTTCATTTGTGTAAGATTAAACTATGTTTAGCTTCAAGTTTCTGTGTCTTTATACAATTGCAGCTGTGGTGCCATTTCAGGATTTTTACAGTTTTTTGCTTTGTTTGACCTGAAAACATCTTCAGCGTGAGTAGGATATTTATTCTTTACATCTAGTACATTTGTGGAGTTATTGAAAAGAACAGGTATATTTACAAGTTTTAGAACTGCAAAGCTCATTTTTAATGAAATTAATTGTGATGTTTCAAAAACAGAAATATGCAGATTAATAGAAAATACCTGATATTTCAGTACAAGTAATTATCATTCATTAGTCCATTTCAGCATAATTTATAGTAGAACAAAAACACTTTCCCCTGCCACTTCTAAGCAGTTCTTTAAATGGAAAATATTAGCAAAAAGTTTTTTTATCTCATTTTGTAATGGTTGACATTGTGTTATTCAAAATTTGCTCATATGCTACTCAAGGGGTTAGGAGTTGGTATAATGGTTAAGGGTGTTTGCCTCACAGTCACAAGGTGCAAGGTTTGATTCTCATGTATGAAAGGTACTATTAAGCTTAAAATGGCCTGTCAAGTTCAACTAGGCTAGTATTATGCCAATGCCAGGGTAGCCTCTGCTCACGCACACCTTCTAGCTACCCTTCTCTATGACTGTCTCATATATATTAACCTTCGAAAATCAGACCTCAACAATCTAGAATCTTGTTACAATAAGACTGCTAAATTTGCCACTAATCACCCACACAGATCCCACCACTGCTCAGCTCTTTCTATATTAAACTGACTAGAGCACCCCACCTTTCTATCCTTCAATCAACTATCCTTAGCCCATAATATAATCTACCATCCCAACAACTGCCCTTACATTTCTGCTTTAGTTCAGCCTAATACTAATAGCAGATCCCTCAGATCTTCCAACAAACTTCTACTAAAGGTATCCAACTCCCATAACCAACACGATGACTCCCTCTATTCACATAAAAAAGCCAAACTCTGGAATACCCTTCCAGATACTATAACAAAAAACCCAGTACATGATCAATTCAAATCACTCTTAAAGCAACACCTTATAAAACAATGGTTGTGCTGCTGCCACTCCCCAGATTAATCTTTTTCCCCACCTTTTTTTACCTCTCTCACCTTGTCGACTAACTTTATCCTGCATACTATCTAGTGTTTTTTGCTTATCTGTACATTAATTGTACAGACCTACACTTTGTATTGTATCTTTTGCCACTGGCTATTCCTACAATAATTGTTCAGTTTTATTGTTTGTATTATATTACTGCTATCTGATATGTGTTTGTACTACTGATTGTCTTGTACTACTGTCGACTTTTTTTTTCTCTCCTTGGGTCTTCAAAATGTAACAGGATCCTGCATTGTACTGTCTCTGGATGCTGTAAATAATTCTATTGTATTAATGTTTGCTGCTACTATATATTTTTTGTTTGTTGTATATATTACTGTGGAGCTTTTCTCCCCTGTCTCCTCTGAAAATGGGCCTCTGGCCCAGACGGACATACCCGGTCAACAAATGTAATAAATAAATAAATTACCTATGAACTGGCATTGGTGCTGGAGGTTGCTGAACTCAATTCCAAGGCTAATCAGCATTTAAATTTTCTCAAGGAGAGCATTTATAAATGCATGTGCATGTTTTGTAGTAATGTAACATTCTACACATCTTAATGGGGTTGCTGCTATGGTTAAATTTTGTATGGTTGTGATACATCTGAATTACATAATGTATACTACCACAATATCATTAATTCCTTTTGATATCGTATAATCATAAGCCAACAGTTAATCACTGACAAAGTGTGATAATCTGTAAATAACCAAAAACTGCTTAAACCACAAATAGAAATAAATACAAAATTTCCATGGCATTCTGAAAGGACTACCAAATCCCTTTGGCGCTCGCATCATGAAGATTGCAAAAAAAAAAAATCCATCTCCTAAAGTAAAATCATTATAATACTTGATTCTGCTGAAGCCTGAATTAAAAAAATAGTTTTGAGTCTTTTGCAGCATTAAAACATTTTTTTCTTGATGTCATCTTGTTATAAAAATGCACCAGAACAGAAACAATCAAGTAATGCCTACCTGCCAGCCCAGAAACAACTTTATTATGCTCACAAACATAACTACATAAATACAACGTAGTCCTTGAAAGTCAATACTGTAAAAGGTACAAATTTATTAAGTCACAATCCGATAGTCATTAGCCATCTCACTCATGATTACACTTTGCAAGTCCCAAATAGGATGCAATCTTGCACTGAAATATTCTAAGAGAAGATGTTATTTTTCTTTTGAATGCTATGAATTTCAGTCCCTATTCACCATTTACTTACCAACAATACTCTTTAGTTAGGAAATGTTCTACAAATGGTAACATTTTTGGGCTTTATACCTATGAAATGTTTCATTTCAGTTGTATAAATGTGCTTTCTAATAACTGTAAGATCCATGAAGAAATGAAAACAAGCATAACTGTTCACTATTGCACTGATACTATTATGATAAATAGTTGTAGCACAGCATTTACTTTTCATGTTTTTCAAGCTGTTCTTCATTTATATAGGAAATCTGCAAGCATTTAGCTGTGTAGCTTATAAACAAGCATCCGCAAGATGTGCAGATATTTACTTGCTCAGACTAAAGTTTTAGCAACATTTACCATCAGCAGTAAAAGAATAAATTATGTAAAAAAGTGAATTTTAAAACTGTAAACTACCCTGCTACCTTTTAAACCAATGCCAATAAATGCATCTTAAACTGAATAAAATGACACTCAAAGATGATAAAGAATGATGTCTGCATAAAAAAGTGAAGGTTTCTTAAGTAGATTGTTTAGAATGGAACTATACTACCAAAAACATTCCCCACTGTACAGCTGGCAAACTTGGCACAAGATGCACAAAGATTCATACTTACTAGGTAATATGAAATATTCTCATGAAAGAAAGAAAAACAGTCCTCCTACTAGTAAAAAAGAAAGAGGTGCTTCCCCAGATCCAGGCTATAGGTTAACCACATGCTCATATTTAAATGCATCAAAAATTTAAGATGCTATAATAGCCACATCACATGCTTTCTTCAACAAGACGGTTTACCCACAAAAGTTGCACAAGTCCTACTTACCTGTAACTGTAGATGTTTGAATTTCACACTGCCTCAGTGGCATACGGGTTCCATGCCCACACAAACCCACAATGGAAGCATTCCAAAGTCCTGAATCCTCTCCTCTGACTTCCTGTGATAGGGGATTGGCTAAGCTCCTCCCTGTCACAGGAAATCAGTTGTTTAATCTTTTAGTGCCATCTGTAGGAATTACATTGTAGAATCTACTCCGCAGCTTGCATTGGTAAATTACAGTTTCCAGACTCCAATAAGATCATTTGGGGAGCTTCCTTCCTCTTTATTATTATTACATGCTTTTAATTTCTTTCCATTTTATTTAAATGAATACATATGTGTGTGTGTGTGTGTGTGTGTGTGTGTGTGTGTGTGTGTGTGTGTGTGTGTGTGTGTGTGTGTGTGTGTGTGTGTGCATTATCTTTTTATTTTAATATGCTTATTATTAACTACTGCTGTTAATTCCCCTGGGAATACTAACTTACTACTATGTTGTTTGTATACTTAATACTGGTTTTAAACAGTCATGGGCCTTTTCTAAAGTGTTTTATGACTTGTACTAGGAAATTGAAGTCCTAAGGTGTCAGATGAACATTAGGGAATGCCTCGTGCATGTAAAGCTGCAATTTACTCACACCCATTGTTTCCATTGTTTATCTGCCTCATTTTGAAGTTCGAACAGGAAACTATTGCATTATTCACCTTTTTCTTAAATTTTTATGATATTTACTACTGACAACACTGCTATAACCATATTTTTGTTAAATCGTGATTTTATAGCAAATTACTTTATTTACATTTTCTGTAGAGATTTTTTTTTCATTTCTAACTAGAGAATATCTAAGCAAGTGCTTATTTATGCAGTTTTGAGCATAATTATGAACCCTGGAAACCTGCCAATGTGGGTTTGTGCAGGTAGATACCCCATACACTGAGGCAATGTAATGATGAACATGTAGCCAACATATCTCTTGGGTACTCCCTGACAGGTGATTTTATATCAAATAAGTCATCTTCACACACAGAAGCTTTCCATGAAGTTTACACTAACACTCTCTCAAAAAATCCCCAAACAAGTGCATTATTTTACTGTTGTACACAGAATAGAAAATAACTCACTGTTTACTTATCCCCTCACCCTACAACAAAATATGTTCTTCAAAGGCCAGTTAGGGTCTTGGTGCTCTCTCTCCTCTGCTTCCTGTGTTGCAATACCACTCCACCATCAACATCTATGGGTGGAATGATCACTCTAGGTTTTTTTGGGGCATGAACATCCCTAAGACATTAAATTGCATTTGATAATTATTTACCTCTGATAACCAAAGGATGAAAAATATTTTACCTTTGTGAATGCAGTAAATGTCTCAGGAATGGCTTCTCCTTTACTCACTCACCTCCACTGTGTCCCAGTAAGGTAGCCAGATGTGTCAAATATTAGAATGAAAAAATAATACATAATATGGATAACAAGGATGGCATACACCACCAAAATGGGTACAGATACAAAACAGTGATACAGATACATAAATTGTGTTCTAATAATATGTAGCTGTGTTGTTTTTGGAATAAGGAGAATAAAATCACTTTGCATTAAAAAAATGTTTGTGGTGCCATCACTTCTCAAACACAGTCAAAGATATGTAGAAGCAATACTACTTATATGTAACTTAAGCTTAGTCTCCTTGTTATTCCTGAAGTGCAGAGAGATATTTTAAATTTTAAAATGCAAACTACACCAAAGGCATTATTGCAGATGAGACAAAATACAGAGTTATTTACACAGATTAACTAAAGCAGGCATGTGTAGCACATGATCAACTGGACCCTCACCATATCCGATGCCTTGAAATGTACACAGTTTGTACTTTTAACATTATAATAGGGATTTCAAAATGGTTAATATACAAGTATGTGCGTGACACGCGCGCACACACACACACACACACACACACGCACACACATTTTATATATATGTATATATATATATATATATATATATATATATATATAGTATATACACAAGTGTATTTTTTCTTTGAATCTACTTTTCATCAAATCACTGAATAAAATTCAATAAATACATATTTTGTCACTGAGTTACATTTATTAGAAAATGTCAAATACAGCATATATGCCTTCAAAACTGTGTTTTTGTGGGGGGAGGGGGATGCCTCCCTGCAACCCTGACTCTCTTCTTACTTTAATATACCAACTACATGGGCACACAACTGCAAAGAAAAGATTAAAAACACACACAGTGAATCACTGCTGGAGCAGAAACTCTTAAATATGTACATAAACCATGACAGCCTGTACTTGTATGTTATAAATGATGCTCTAGACTAAGTTGCCTCGTAACTCCTCCTACCTCAAGATCATAAATCTTAATTCTAAACCAACCACTCTTGTCGCTTCACTGCCTCTCACTAAACAAAGTTCAGTGGCTGGAATTTCTGCACCTTTTCCTACAATCGCAACTCCACACTACCTTTTTCATACTCAACAACCCCTCTGTCGGTCCTGTTCTCGTCTCCCATGTTACTCTCTACCCCCCACCCCCGGCCTCTCTGGAGTGCTGATCAGCATCTTCTCTCCATTTATAAACCCCAAAGGAATATTGGCAAACTACTTTGCAAACACTTTGTCTCACTAAATTGGAACAAACTCCCTCTCCATATTAGATCCAACCTTTCCTTTCCCTATTTTAAAAAGGAGCTTAAATCCCACCTACTAAACTTGAAATTATGCAGTTGCCTTGACCACATGTAGTCTTATAGTCTGTCCTACTGTATAACCTGTTTGCATCTCCTAACTTTCTTTCTCTGTTAGTAACTTCTGCTTAAACTAACCTCCTAAACCCTCAGCTCTACTACTATAGCCCTGCTATAGCCCCCTCCTTTCTCTCCCCTCTCCCATTTTCCACACTATTTATCCCCCCACTTCCTATCAATGTCTGTACATTTTCCTTCTTTTGAACAATGATTATCTTTCTGTTTTTACTCTTATATGTAGTAAATTTAGATCACTGCAACCCTTAATGTTCATAATTTTTTCTTTTGTTTTTCTCTTTATAATTAATTTATTTGCATTGTTATTTTTAATAGTTTTTGTCCTGTATATTTATCTTTCCTTATGTTTGCTGAGGCTCTTTCCTCTTGGGCCTTGACTGAAAATGGGTTGCTTACTATCAATGCAATGCAAATAGTTAATAACCTTTTCTTTTTTACAGTTTTTTGTATTGTGATTATTTAATATTTGTATATTGTCACTTTATCTTTCCTTATGTTTGCTGGGGCTTTTCCCCTCGGGTCTCCACTGAAAATGGGTTTATTTGCAAACTCAGTTGGACTAACCCGGTTAACAAATGTGAAATAAAATAAATCACACCAGCAATGATTTAATATACTCTTCTACAGTTTTCTGTGAAATGGGATTCATCTAAATCTGTTTTTGAACAAATGTGTATTCAATCAATTTTATTCAAAATTAGCGACTCAATGAAAAGTGCAGTACATAAAATTCATTCTAACCACATATATATATATATATATATATATATATATATATATAGATAGATAGATATATATATATATACACATACACTTACATAGATACACATGGCATCAAGTATTCAAGTATCAGGGAGGCGTGGCTGAGGAGAAGGGAAGTCTGAATGAGAAGGTCAAAGCTAAAATCAGAGGAGCTGCAGCCAACTGGCATAGAGTGTCAGGTATAGTGTAAGACAGAAGAATGCCAAAGAAATGGAAAAGTAAGGTGTACAAAACAGTGGTGTGACCAGTACTACTGTATGGTACAGAAACCTGGGCAGTAAAGGTAGAGCAGTTGAGGACACTAGAGGTGATGGAGATGAAGTGCCTGAGATGGGTAGTAGGATGCACTCTGTGGGACAGATGAAGAAATGAGGGCATCAAAGCAGAGGCCAAAGTAGCACCAATTGCAGAGGTCAATCAGAACAGATTACTGTGGCTTAGACACATGTGCAGAAAAGCAGAAGACAATCTAGGGAAGAATATTTGGAACAGACAGGAAGAAGGCAAGAGAAAATGAGGACACCCAGCAAAGAAATGGATGGACCGTGTGAGAGAAGGCTTGCAACAGTCAGGCATGAATGCCAGAGAAGGTAGAAAAGTGGCACTGAATCGAGAGAGAGATGGTGACAGTTGACATGAAACCTTGACCCCATGTAGAAAAAAATGTGAAAAAGGGGGTTGAGGGGTTGATGATGATAATGATTGCAGCAGCCATCTCAGATGTCATATTAATGAGGGGAGAGACAGATGTACACATGTTGTACATCATTCTCCATATCACACAGGTGACATTCATCATGCAGTAAGCTTTGTGCATGACTTATAGGTTGTACACTTTCAAAATATGCAGAGTAAAATCAATGCATGAAACAGACGTGAGTTCCACTGGTACGCATGACCATATGTATATATGTTTTATTGCTTTGTATTAATAGCACAGCACTGAAGCTGGCAATTGCAGTCATGAGATATACACACAATTTGTGAAACCGTTATTACTAGGCACATATAATACAGGCTCTGCAACTTCAATTTGTGATTTTTGTAATTTGGCTTGGGTTGTGGTTGAAAGTGGTCCAGTGACAGCCCACTAACTTGGTTAAGGAACAGTATAGAAATAGAAAAAGGAGCTAGTTTAATCCTTGGGAACTCCACAACAATTAGTGTCTCCTTCTATTACCAGCCATTGTTATCCTAGTCTGTAGTCTCATGCCACACCCATTTCTTTGCTGAACATTTTCTTCCTTGTCTGTTCTGTCCAGTACCATTTGTGTCTGTGGCATATGGCACTTCTGTTCATATGTGTATCGTCTCATCTGTCTCATCTGTGCCAGCATTCCCAAGGCACACTAATGCTTATTTTCCTTTTCCCTCTACAAATATCCATAAAGAGAACAAATAGTACTAAATCATAAAAAATCCGTGCTTCAGACACCTCAGATTATACAAGTTGTAATTTCCCAATAATTCTGATATGCACTGTCCGTTCCTCTGTTTATTATATATTTTTCACCTTCCATGTCCTTTCCTAAGAATCCCCTTTTGTAACTTTTGTTTGCCTATGAGCTGGTTAGAGGTGGCCATTAGTTGTAAAGTGTTGCCACTCTAGTGATATGCACATGTAAGACCTACATCTGTGCACGTCTGTTATGTACTCTGAATAACTTTATTATATGAATTTCATGTTAATGTTAGTGTGGATTCTTGAGAGGCAAAATGTTGCTTCACAGGAAACACAGCATATTGAAAAAGGCATGCCACAGGGATTCTAAACGCGTGCATTTTGAATTCAATATGTGATGGTATATAGTGCTTGTCACAACATAAAAAAATTATTTGCATATTTACAAAATGTACATATTTACAGGCAAATGTGTATATATATATATATATATATATATATATATATATATATATATATATATATATATATATATAAATATATGGTACTTTTCCGTTAAACCCCTACCACTTCGTGCTGCTGTGTTTTGCCGCTATTTCGTCGGCACTTTGGATTGCCTTCTTTCCTACCAACTCGCTTATAGTACAGATAATTTCTTTAGGTGTAGGCTGAGCAATTAAAAATATTTCAGACTTTATTACAGACTAACTTTTGTGATGTGGAAACTTGTTGAAAATCATTAACAGTTATGTCTTAACCTCTTACCACAAGATATTTAGACAAATCCAAAAATAATGGAGGAGTAAAGCCCCCAAAATAGGGACAGATTTTAAATATTGCTCCCATAAACTCGAAAAGTTGCAAGAACAACTGTTTGGTGTTAGCATGCATTTTTTCTAAACGATATGAAACTCAAACGTTTCTCATTATTTTGTTACTTTAATCTTCACAGATATGGAAAGACTACACATTTTATGAGGACACCACCAAGAACATGAGGCAGAAATGACATTCTGTGAAAGGAGACTATACATTTTATGAGGAAACCACCAAGAACATGAGGCAGAAATGACATTCAGTGAAAAATCTGGACAGCTGAGAGGTATATATTATGGGAGTTGTCAGCAATATGCCTAATTCTCCAACTGAGAGCCAAATGTCTGAAATAAGCTGTGCAACTTGTCAGGGATGATCAGAAATGACATACTGACATAGTGGTTGCATATCTCTCAGTCTGTTAGCTGACCAAAATTGGAAAGAAAACATAAGTAATGAGGGGGGGGGGTGTCATGTAGAAGGAATGGAGGATTTTTTTTTTGGTCTTAACTTGAAGAGAAGCAGGGGTGGGGCATTACTTTGTTGTTCTGACACAGGGTGCTGGTTGAGCCAGCTATGCTTCTGCTCACTTGGATAAGTATTGCTGTCATAGCCTATATTATCACTCCTTGACTTCATTCCCTTCATCTGTCCTTTAGTCCACCCCTTCAGTTCTCCTACTCATGCATCTCTTCCACATTAACCATTTTTGCCATGCCTCCCTGTTCCTTCTTATCTTCTCCAAACCCTCTTCAGCTTCAGTACTTTTTTTACTCCATTAAATCACCTTTGCCATAGCCTTGACATTTTCCATTTATTTGCTATTTTAAATGTAATCCAGCTGGCCAAATATATATTATCCTTTAATCCCTTGAGTAGACCACTCTTTCCCTGTCTACCCCAAACAATCAACAGGAACTTGCAGTTTCCATCTTCTTTCCATTCAACTCCTTCTATGCCTCAAGAATCTCTACTTATAACATCTGTAAGCCCTCATTTTCTCAATTAGCCAAGCTACCCATGTTTACATTATTTTTTACTAAAACCCATTGCTTGAATACACCGCCACCAGCAAGACAGTATCGCCCTTTATTTTTGCATTATTAATGTAAACATGGAAATACGTCACTTTCATAATTTTTTTGCAAACACTCCTTAATAACTTTAGTGCTGCATATCCCATGTTGACCATTTCACTGCCATGACTAGCAAATCATGTCAATTTTAGATGCCACCTTGCTGCCTTAATTTTATATATATATATATATATATATATATATATATATATATATATATATATATATATATATATATATATATAAATAATGTACCTTTACCGGGGAAATTAGACTTTGAAAACAGTGGCATATATACTTGTTTCAGGAGTACAGTGGGTAATATGAAGGCATTCCGATATATAAATGCCCTTTTGGTAATGCAGGTATGACTATATATTTTCATAACTGCATTGATTTAATAAAAGCTGTGAGATCTATAGGTGAACAAATGGTGCATTTATATACAACACAATAAGGCACACAATGCTGCCACAGATATCTGCCATCTAACACAAATGGTTTTATAGTTTGATATTGTTTTGAAATATTGTGAAATTATTATATCCAGAATTTACACAGATATGGCAATATCATATAACAGTGGTATGTTATCCCCTCCTGCCATATATCATTGGAAAGCTCTTGGAGAGATGAACAGTTCTGTCACTGATATCCTGAATGCATCTTACACACTTAAACAGCTATAGCCCCTTGTTTGACCATAACATTAGTACTTTTTGGCAAACAATATACAGTTTTTTTTCATAAATCTTCAATATAAAAGTAGCATCTAGAGACAGACCTTTGGTATTAAAACAGTGTATGTATAGCCAGTTGTCTACCAAAGAACTATCATATTGTACATTTTTTGTAAGTTACATCATTTGTCAGCTATTACAAATCTAATGAAGTGTGTTTACAGTACAGGATTTGGGAAGAAAGCTCTCGGGAAGCAAATGGTTTCCTGGTTTAGAAGATTTCAGGAAGCAAAGGTGTTAATCAGCTTCCAGATGTTAGGTTCATAGGTTAGTACTAAGCTAACTGCCCTTGCGAGCCATTTTAAGCCTAGCCAATTATCCCTTGTGAGAATCAAACCCTGCACCTTGTGTTTGTAAGGCAAACACTTTAACCATTAGGCCACCCTCCCATACTATAATAAAATATAAGTAAATATACATCATGATTTGACTTATGTTGTGTGGTTCCTTACATGAAAAATAATATAAGCTGCTGCTTGAATGATGGATGCGAACACTGCATTAATTAGTACTTCTGAGTTGACGTTTTTTTTGGCTTACATGTAGATGAAATCTGTTTTTTGGGTGATGTGCGTTGGCAACTAGCAAATACATGCTGGGGGCTGGTTATACTTACTATGTACAGTGAGGGCCAATGATATAACATTTATTGATGCATTACTTAATTATGAAAAAGTCTGACACAGCTTATGTAGGAATATATAGGCACTACAGGCATACCTCTCAAATACCCTGGTTTCTGCAAAATGTCCATATTTTTGCCTCATATTCTAGGTGTATTTCTCATAAAATATGTGGATGTGAGAGTGTTCAATCTCGCCGTTTGTTCTTACACCTAAGTACTCGGCTCCGTGTCGGCCGCTTGGCAAAGCTCTGCATTGAGAAGAAGCTCGAGACCAACCTAACTCCCACAATCCCCCTCTGCCTTTACCTCAGATCTAGTTTGCCGCTGCAACGTTCGCATCATCTTTGATGAGCTCGGACCACCTCAAAACTAAGATTGTTTTATCTTATATATTTTTTGGATAAAAACTTCTCTTTTACTCTTGAAAAGTTGTTGTGTGTGTGTGTGTGTAGTGTATCGAGGGTTTCTTGGGTTCGTTTATAAATTTATATACTTTTAGAGTTACTTCCCTCGGGGCCTACCCCACCCTTTAACTTTATATACAGGATTTGACTACAGGATTTGACTTTATCTACAGGATTTGACCTTTATTACTGGATTGGACATTTTTTACTGGCTATTTCACTGTTTAACTTGGATTTGACTATAATTGTAACATGTCTGAAAAAGCAAAATCAAGCTTCAAATGGTGCCAATGTGGACAGAAAATGTCCGTCACAGATAATCATAGTTCCTGCGTCTACTGTCTTGGCCCTCTCCATCTGCAGGAAGACTGCTCCATCTGCCATTCTTTCAGTGGAAGGGTCATGACAGATAGGCGCAGGAAACTTATGGATAGGGGCCTTTTGAAGCCTGCATTCCAAGAGGCTCTGGATGCATCGGACCAGACATCTAAATCCTCGAAGGAATCGAAGACGTCGGAGCCCATGTCATCGGCTCCGAGCTCTTCATTTAAAGTTCGCTCACCGGTTCCACAGAATTCGGGGCCGAGTGTTGAACTTCTGTCAGTTACCGAGCCTCGAGTCTTGGAACCGGTGACGGAGCTTCCTCCTCCTGTACTTTTGAGGTCGGCTCCGTCTTCGATTCCTTTGACGCGTTCTTCTAGGCCCCTCTCCGACACCGATGTAGACCGCGTGGTGCAGAAATTCATGGAGAATACGGCCTTGTCCAAACTCATCTCTGTCTCCTCCCAGTTGGTGTCGAGACTAGAAGGCCTTCCCTTATCTCCACCTGTTCCTCCTCCGAGGCCTATCCAGTCTTCGGAGCCGGGAGAGGCTGATCTGATGATTGTGGAGCCCTCGGTGCCGGAACCGTCTTTTTCTCGGTTGGCACCGTTCACCTAGACTCCGACGGACCCAGCACCGGAGTCTCGGAGCCGAAGATCCATCCTTGGATCGGGGACTGAGAGTCGGACTGATGTTTCGGTTCCGACTCTCCCTCTCGGAGCCTCGGCTCGGATCGACTCGGCTCCGTCCTCGGGGTCGATGCCATCGGTGCTTGTCTCGGGGATTCCTCCAATTTCTTCGGAACTGGGGGATACCTCGACTCGGGACCCGGGGGCCTTCAACCTCATGAGGAAGGTGTCTACTCAGACAACCACTTCAGCAGAAACAGCTTCTCCGTCCCATAAAGGTCCGTTATCCTCCTCTGCACCCACGGCTACATCTAAGCATCGAGCACCAGTGTCTCAGCCACCCCTAGAGGGTGCCCCCTCTTCCTCGGAGGCTTCATCGGATGCTCCCCCCGAGGAAGTTCCGAGGAAAAGACTGTGTAAGAGGAGACACTTAGATTCTCCACAAGAAACTTTGACATCAGACACGGACTTGGATGAGTCAGAAGGGTCCCCAAAATCACCCTCAGAGGATGTCTCCTTTTCTGACATCCTGGAGATCCTAAAACAGAGAGGTGATTGGCAAGCCCTACCCCCTTCTGAGGATGAGTCAGTCTTGCTGAAGGCATTCGGTGCTCGCCCTTCCTCCTCCTGGGTCACTCCGCCCTTCGATGAATTGATGGAATTGATTGCTCGGAGGGCGTGGGAGACACCTGACATGGTGGAGCCAGTCCCTAGAAAGCCTAATAAATATATTACTGCCCCACAAGACAAGGCTTATCTAACAAAGGGAGTTCCAGTGGACGCTATGGTGGTGGCAGCGGCCACAAAAAAGGAGATGTCTGAATCTTGCTCATCTGTCCATCCTCCTAACAGAGATTCTAGGACTATGGACAGGTATGGGAAGCGCATTTTTAGTTCAGCGGCTTTTTCCATGCGATCCCTGAACTATTTGACCCATTTCACACGGTTACAGAGGGATCTAATCAAAGAGTTGGGAGATACCCTCCAGGGTACTACAGATGCTGCTGTCTCGGAGAAAGTTACAGCACATCTCAATACCCTTACATCTATTGCAAACTCGTCCATGAGGCTGATCTCATACGCAGCCGAAGGGTCGAGTAGGGCAGCGGCTTCAGCGATTGCTCTTCGTAGACAATCCTGGATGCGCTTATGTTCCTTTGCGGAATCCTTCAAGTCTTCCTTTACTAACGCCCCATTTGATGGTGCCACTCTCTTTGGCCCAAAAGTAAAGGAGACCCTTACCCAGTGTGAGCAAGAGGGAAAGACTCTGTCTGCTGTCGGAGTCCATTTTTCCACCCCATCCAGACCGTACCCCAAAGGGCAACGTGGTGGAAAAATGTGGTTTCGAAAACCCCAAGGCTCTTTCCCAGGCACACAGGGTGATGCCCCCTCTAGAAGCAGAGGAGGGGGCAGAGGTGGAAGACGTCGCCCTGGCGGCAGAGGGGGTCCGCAAAACCAAGGTGACAGGGATACACTCCCCAGGAAACCTTTCCAGCACTCCTGAGAGGAGGCCCGACTGTCCTGCTCTGGAGGCAGTCGGAGGTCGCTTAGCTTTATACCCTCAGGCCTGGCAAAGTCTTACATCAGACAATTGGGTAAAAAGCATTGTTACCAGAGGTTACAGAATTCCTTTCCTATTGCCCCCAATTCCGCAGAAAAGACTCCCAGATGTACCACCCCATCTGCGAGGCCCTGCAGCTATAGAAATTTCAAAGCTGCTAGAAAAAAAGAGTCATCCACCAGTCCCAGCGGACCAAAGAGGATTTGGAACTTACTCAAGGTTCTTTTTAGTTCCAAAAAAGACAGGGGACTGGAGGCCAATTCTGGACCTAAGCAAACTCAATACCTTCATCAAGAAAGAAAAGTTCCGGATGGTCACGCTTCAATCGATCCTTCCATTCTTACAGAAGGACGACTGGATGTGCTCAATAGATCTAAAGGACGCGTACTACCACATCAAAATGGCCAGGGCGTCCAGGGATCACTTGCGCTTCCGGCTGGGAGCCAGTCACTTTCAGTTTCGAGCCCTGCCCTTTGGTCTGACCTCAGCCCCCAGGGTTTTCACCAAATGTATGGCAGTGGTAGCGTCTCACTTGAGACGCCTGGGATTCCAGGTGTTTCCGTATCTGGACGACTGGCTCCTTTCTGCCACCACCGAGCGTCGTCTGATTCAGGCCAGGGATTACACACTACGACTCTGTGTTCATCTCGGAATTTCCGTAAATTTCGAAAAATCTTTACTACAGCCATCACAGCATATCTCATTCATAGGAGCAGAATTGGATACGCGTTGCTTAATCCTAAGGCTTCCTCCAGAACGAATAGCCTCCCTACAAAACCATATATCTATTCTCCTATTGTCAAAAAAATCCCCAGCAAAGCTGGTTCTGAAGGTTTTGGGTCTCATGGCAGCTTCCCTCATTGCGATACCCTTGGGAAGACTGCACATGAGAGTTCTTCAATGGCTACTGTTCGCACAATGGTTGTTCCAACAGTTACCCCTGACACACGAAATTCACATCACGAACATCTGCAAATCACACCTGGCTTGGTGGCTTCAGACTTGCAATCTTTCCAGCGGAAGACCATTTGTGCTACCCATGCCGACAGCTACGGTGACCACGGACGCTTCCCTGATAGGGTGGGAGGGCATCTTTCAGGGACAGACAGTCCAAGGTGAATGGTCCAATTTGGAGTACAATCTGCACATCAATGTTCTAGAGATGAGGGCGGTGTTTCTAGCGTTGCAACACTTTTCTCCCCTTCTTCCTCTAGGGACCATTGCAGTTCAGTCGGACAACATGTCCGTAGTCTGGTACATAAACAAACAAGGAGGAACCAAGTCTTATCAACTATGCAGAGAGGCCATGAGAATCTGGCAATGGGCGGAGTCCACGGGTTGCTTTCTGATAGCAACGCACATCCCGGGGTTATCCAACGTCATAGCGGACAGGTTGAGCAGAGCCATCCTGTTACCTCACGAGTGGTCCCTCAAACAATCAATTGCAAAGGAAATTTTTTGCGAGTGGGGCCAGCCTTGCTGCGATCTGTTTGCGTCTCCAATGAACGCCAAATGCAGAAGCTATTTTGCCCTATTACCCCCTCCAGGGGAAGTCCCCAGGGACGCTCTGGTTCACGATTGGCCCCCGGGTCTCCTGTACGCTTTTCCTCCTATTCCCCTGATTGCAAAATTTCTACAGAAAGCCAACAACCTGCAAAGGACAATTATCCTCATTGCCTCATTCTGGCCTTGTCAAATTTGGCTTCCCTTTCTTCTGGCACACCGAATTCGGGAACCCTGGATCCTGGACCCGGAGCCGGATCTGCTGACCCACTCATCAGGGGCTCCCCACCCGTCGCTACTCTCCCTCAGACTAGCAGCTTGGCTGCTCCGCTTCCCTTCTTAGCCAGGTCTGATCTTCTTTCCCCAGCAGTTCAAAATATTCTGGTGGCTTCTCATAAAGCTTCCACTACAAAAATTTACACTAGTAAATGGAAGCGTTTTGTGCACTGGGCAACTACACAACAATTGGATCCCGTAATAGCTCCTCTTAATAGGGTCTTGGAGTTTTTAGCCGAACTGTTCCACCAAGGAGCTTCTCCTGCCACTTTGAGAGTGCAATTGGCTGCCATTTCAAACTTTCATGTGGGAGAAAGTGGGGCTCCTATTATGGCTCACAGACTTTGTAAGGCCTTTCTAAAAGGATCTTTCCATATTAGGCCACCAGTTAGAAGTCCTACATCACCTTGGAACTTGAACCTTCTTTTATCACAGCTGATGCTACCACCCTTTGAACCAGCCTCTTCCTGGCCTTTGAAATTTTTGTCATGGAAGACCCTCTTTCTGGTGGCTATCACATCGGCTAGACGGGTATCGGAGCTTCAAGCTCTTTCCGTTAAACATCCTTATTTGATCTTTCACCCTGATAGAGTATCTCTTCGCACTAATCCATCCTTTCTTCCCAAAGTTTGCTCTGTTAATAATATTAATCAGTCCATTGAGCTCCCCACCTTTTTCAAGAACCACTCCAATAAGTTGGAATATATGTTACACAAGTTAGATGTTCATAGACAACTCAGATTTTACTTGGATAGAACAAAGGATCACAGAAAAACAGACCAGCTCTTTATAGCCTTTGCAGACAGCAAGAAGGGTATGGCAGTTACGAAACGAACCCTTTCCAAATGGCTTTCCGATTGTATTATTTTTGTTTATACTGCCTCTGAGCAAACTTTACCTGTCAATGCAAAGGGCACTCTACAAGATCAGTATCTACATCCCTGGCTCATGCAGCCCGCCTACCGTTAGACACTATTTGTGCGGCTGCCACTTGATCTAAACCACATACATTCATTACTCATTACAAAGTAGACAGGATTTCTAGAGACAGGGCAACCTTTGGTTCCACTGTGCTCAGGAACATTCTCCCGTGAGTTCCTCAGGAACATGGAGCTAGGGACGCTACCCAAATGTAAGAACAAACGGCGAGATTGAACACTCTCACATATAGAAGTTATGTCCTTACCATAACGTTCCATGTGGAGTGTTCATCTCGCCTTTGTTCTTACATTCCCACCCTCCCACCCTCAGGAAGAACGTCCAGTTTAGGTGTCTGGTTTGGTTCTCCTGCTTCTGCCTTGGTCAGTTGTTGTGGCTATTTTCAGCTATGTTTTTTTGCATGAATGTGTTATATTCTCTTCTGTTGACTTCTGGTTTGCTTGCAAACTAGATCTGAGGTAAAGGCAGAGGGGGATTGTGGGAGTTAGGTTGGTCTCGAGCTTCTTCTCGATGCAGAGCTTTGCCAAGCGGCCGACAAGGAGCCGAGGATCGGCTCCGAACCCAGGTGTAAGAACAAAGGCGAGATGAACACTCCACATGGAACGTTATGGTAAGGACATAACTTCTATTTTTATGCCACATTATTGGGGACTTAAGTTGCTAAATAATAACAGACAACTGAGCTTCTGACTTCACATCCTTTAGAAAATGCATGATAAAGCAAAGAGAGCAATAATTAACATCTGTCCTTGATTTTGGGCCCTTATTTTGTTAGAAGACATGACTATGATATGTGTTAATGTTAACAATATAGTAGAGACACCAAGGGACAATACTATTGTTTACCAACAAAATGGAGATTTTACTATTTACAACTATACGGATATTAAAATTGAGGATAGTCACTTTTCTCTATTTCAAAAGGGATTCAACTTTGTTCCATCCAAGAAAATGGATTTAGGAGAAACAATTTTAGACATAAAATTATTTACTAGAAAGTTAAATTTAGAAGTTTTAGCTACTTCGAATGAGATGCAGACCAACAACACTGTTGTTCAGAATAATACTAGCATTTATCCATTTGACAGACACGACAACTTAGCAAGGAGAAGTACGTACAACCCTCCCTTACAAAATGATATTAGTAACTTTGAAAAAGTAGTGATTAATGAGTTAAGAACACTTTACAGTCAAAACAAAACTAATTTTTGTACACCAAACTTGGAGACAGAAGAAAGAAAGACCTTGGAAGATATTAAACAACATTACTCTGATGTTAGAATTATGAAGCCCGACAAGGGCGGAGGGGTTGTGTTAATGCATAATTGGCTATACCTAACCAAAATGATGGATATTTTAAATGTGGATGGATGATACACCATTATTTCCAAGAATGAGTTAAATATAGCATATTACAAGATTGATTTGATAATAGAAGACAACCTATTACAAGGTCTAATAGATGATAGATTATACAGATTTTTTAAGGTCGAAAAATCTTTTCTGTCTACCATGTGTGGTATTCCCAAGGTACATAAAAGTGTAGAAAACCCACCATTAAGGCCAATTGTGACATCTGAGGGTTCAAAAACCCAACCTTTAGCTATTTATGTGGACACTAAGTTAATGCCTTTTTATAATCTATACCCCCATATTTTAATTGACTCATGGGACCTGCTTAGTAAAATAAACCAACTACCATTCCATTCCCATTACTCATTTTTAACTATTGACGTCAGGGATTTATTTTCTGTGATACCACACAATATAGGTCTTGAATGGTTTGAAACCATGCTTACTGAATTTAAATTCCTGAATGACAACGAGTTTAGGTTGGTGTTAGAAAATATTGAACTAGTTCTCAAGAACAATTTCATTTATTTTCAAGGAGACATTTTTCATCAACTCGATGGTGTTGCAATGGGGGTAGCATGTGCCAATATAGTTATGCTGTATTGGGAACAACATTTTGTGTTCAATTCCCCTCTCATGGAGAATATAGTTAAGTATTTCCAAGACGACATACCTAAGGTTATGGAATACCTTAATAACTCAACTACTTTCCTTCAGTTTACTCATGAATATAACATGGATGAGGTACATTTTTTGGATGTAACAATTTTAAAAGACTATGCTGACAGGAAATACGTATCCAGAATATTTAGAAAGGCATGTTTTTTCCAATTCTTACCTCCATTATTACAGTAACCATCCCCCAATACAAAAAAAAAGTATATTATTAAGGGACAAATGGTCAGGGTGGCCAGAATGACTTCAAATTATTTTGATTTTATTAATGAAATGGATTATGTGCATAAATCATTTTTGGAGAGAGGCTACCCAGATTCTATTATCCCTCTAAAAGAAGAGGTACTAAGGGGATGGGGGAAAAGATTTTTACCCCTGTTAAATAAGGAGGTTAATACAGACCAGAACCCTTTAGATAACACCTTGGAGACCACTGGACATAACACTTCCAACATGAATACATATCAAAATACTACTTTTTTTGTTATGACATATAATTCCAACACAAACTCAATAAGAAAACTTATAAATAAGACATGGGACATTTTTAAGACCATGCCCAATAGGCTTGAAATATTCAACAGTCAATTAAGTTACAGTTTTTGGAAGGGTCCTAATCTAAAAACAGTTTTTGAAAGGAATAAGCAGGACAATGACCAAAAGAAAAAGGGCACCTTCCATTGTGGGAGATGTTCCCAATGTACATTCATTGCAAATATGGAGAAATTAACACTACTTTCTATTTCTACAACTTTTAAGGGTAGACAATACTTTACTTGTTATACCAGTGGGGTTGTATATTTAGCTTACTGTATTTCATGCAGGGGATATTATGTAGGTAAGACGGAAAGACATTTACGGCAAAGAATATACGAGCATATGTATGATGTCAACAGGAAAAAGGAAACAAATGCCTTATACAGACACACGTTAACCTGTACTGGAGCCAACCTTAAATTTTGGATACTGGAAATGGTACCCAGGAATAGTAGAGGGGGAGACTGGGAAAACCAGCTTAGTTACAGAGAACTTGTTTGGCAACTAAGGTTGGATTCTAACACACCTCCAGGGATGAATGACAATGTGTCACTTTTACCAGCCCTAAAACTAAGGGCTAACAAGGTAAAAACACAAAACAGAAATAGGAATAGTAACAAACATAAAAATAAATGAAAACTTTTAAAACCAGGTTTTAAAACTGCTGTTTATTTATATACATATTTACATACACATATATATTTATTTAATCATGTATTTTTATATACTATTTATAGAATTTTATGTATAAGTATATGATTTTAAATTAAGATTTATCAGTGATGGCTATTTTACTTTATTTTACATTATTTCACATTACTGTATACCATTTGATATTTTATATTTATATTTACACTTATATATTTTTACATACTTATATATTTTTATATATACAAATACTAAATTTGTAAGTCATCTCACTTGTATAGATCTGTAAGTTAGGGTATAATGTAATGTTTTTTCTAACCAAAATTATCTTAGAAACTACTTTCTGAAATGCACTTATATTTGTGTGAGTAAAATTGAAATACTTAGGTAAATTTTCAATTGTACCTTTTTAATTTAATTAATTTATTCAATTCAAATGATTTAATTAATTTACAACAGGATGTATAAAAGATTTGGTAGAGCAATAGCATTTATTCTGATGAAGTTTCCGGCTCAGGAAATGAAAGCGCTTAATTTTTGAAACTTTTTGATGCAATGTTTTATTATTTTTATTCAATAAACTAGTTTTCTAACTTTCACGGACTGCAGAGTCTTGGTCAAGAACTGTCCGAATTACAGTATTGTGGGACTACCTTCAATGGTTCCTGTTCACGGGAAACGTGTGTTTTTACTGGTTTGGAGTCTTTTTCCTGTTTCTTCCGTTTTATATTTAACAGTTGTGTAAGAAAGCTTACCATAAAAGTAGATGTTCAAATGATGACTGCTGCAGTAGCCTTAGCTATATGGGTTATATCCTGCCAAGGATATAACAGCCAGCTAGCTTCCAAAGATTCAGGGTACCTCCCTACGTGCTCAAAGCATTAAGAAGTTTGAGCTGAGCTGCCTGAAAACACAGGTTTGAATGCTAAGCCCTTTATAGCTTTCATGTCAACTGAGAGATGGAAGTTAAGCTGTGAGAGGACATAGCTTGGAGTAGCGCACACACACACCACATACACACACACACACACACACACACACACACACATATATATATATATATAGACACACATACACACAAACACACATAATTAATATATATATATATATATATATATATATATATATATATATATATATATATAGACACACACACACACAAAGACACACACACACTGGCAGAATCAAAAAAAACAAAAGGGGGGTGTAGGAGGGAGTGGCTACTGCAGCAATCATTCGAATTGTCTATTGTTATGGTAAGTTTACTTAAACAACTGTACTATGTTCATCAAATTGATTACTGATGCACTAGCCTTAGATACATGGGAAGCTTACCCTATCATTTGGGAGGTGGAAGAGGGAGGGAACATAGTCCCTAAAGAATGGTCCTAGCAAATGCTGATCAAGACCTATAGAAAAAAATCAAGCTTGTAAGGCTTTTGTAAATGTATGTACAGAGGACCAAATTGCTGCATCTAGACTACCTCTAAAATCCAACCCTTTGTAAAAAGCCACAGATGAGGTCAAGTAGAGATGAGTCTTGACACTCCCTGGAATAGTTTTGCTGTGGTGAGAATAACGGAGAGTAATAGCCTGAGACACCTATTAGGAAATTGTCTGTATTGACACAGGTTGTTCCCGACTTCTTACCATTACAAGAAATGAACAACTGATCTGAACATCTGAAATATTTTGTTCTGTCAGGATAGTACCTAACTTTTCTGTGGACATCTAAAGTATGGAGTACTCTTTCTCCCTCATATTGGCTTAAAGTAAACCTGGATACCACTTCAGACGTAAAAGAAGGATTAGTTCTCAAAGAAAGCCTGTTTCTGTAGAAAAGGACATATGGCTGATTCACAGTAAGAGCATGCAATGCAAAACACTCTTCTTGCAGCTGTCAGAGCAATTAGTAAAACTGTTTTCCATGTTAAGAACCTCAAGCCAGCCAGATCAGCTGGTTCAAATGGAGCAAGTGTTAACTTCTCCAACACAAAATTAAGATCCCAAGAAGGAGCCACCAGTTTTCTTGGAGGTCTCTTATGCAAAACCCCATTCAAAACATTTTGGCATGAGAATGCATTGAAAGAGGGAAAGCATGGGTGGACATGCTGAAATGGCCAATACGTGAACCTTGACAGAGCAGTAAGAAAGGCCAAAGGATAGTAATTCACACAAATGTTGCAAAACCAGAGAAGAACTAGCCCTAAATGGGTAATGGTTACGTTGCTGGCAGCAACTAAAAAACCTTTTCCATTTGCTAATATATAATTTTCTCATAGCAGGCTTTCCTGCTTCTGTTAGCACCTGCTGCATGTAAACAGGTACCTAAAAGGGGAATTAACACCCTGTCATTAAGGTAATTTGCAACTGATTGATGTTGAGGTGTAGCAAACACCCCTGTTCTTTTGTGTGCAGGTCCATTCTGTGAGGAAGCTCGTGATAAATGGCCCTGGACATTTACAAAAGAAGGGAGAACCACTGTTGTCTGGGCCAGAAGGGAGTCACCACAAAGATCCTGGGGGATTCCTTCTGAATTTTCAGAAGTACTCTAAATATAAGTGGAACAGACAGAAAAGCATGCAGGAACATTCCTGTCTAAGGAAATGAAAAGGTGTCTGTCTTGCAGACATTCTAGCTGGAGTCCTGGAGCAGAATTTTGCCAGCTGATTGTTCAGAGAGGAAGCAAAGAGGGCTACTTGAGGGACCCCCCCTAGATGCATCAAATTTTGGAAGATCGCCTGATCTATTTTCCATTTGTGAGGATCTGGCCTGGTCCTGCTTAACTTGTCTGCCACACAGTTTTGTTATGATGGAAAGTAGGGTGCCTGCAGTGTGAGATTGTGCTGTGAAGCTATATCCCAAGGTAATGTGGCTAGTCTGCAAAGGGGGTATGGCCTGGTTCCCTCTTGTTGCTGATGTACACATGGCTGTGGTACTTGTCTGTAACAACCTGAAGAGGTCCAGGGACCAAAGGTGATCCAGAGAGTTGAGTGTCTTGAGTAGAGCAAGCATTCATTTCATATTTATGTGACTGCATCTATCCTTGGAATCCTACACATCTTGTACTTTTATCCCTCCTGAAACTGTTCCCCAAGCAAAGTCTGAAGTGTCTATGGTGACTGACTGCTTTGGAACAGGGAGGGGAAGGGAAGACCTGGACATAGGGATATTTGCTGTCTCCACCAAATGATTTCTCCTCTGACAAATCCCAGAGCTGACATTTGAAAAGATAATGGGTGTTGGTGCTGGCACCAAAATGACTTCAGATACCATTGTATCTTTCTCATATAGAATCTTGCCAGGGTATCATGAGACTCATAAATGCCATGAAACCCAAAATCCTGAGGTATTCCCTTGTAGAGACTGAAGTCTGAGTGGAAAATCCTAGCTACAGATTTACTTTTCCTGTGGAAGAAAAGCTCTTTCAACTGAGGTGTCTAGCAAACAACCCAGGAACACACTCCAGTGCCAGGGATGGTCTACACCTCTCGCCTCTAGGCTTTCTAACACTAGCTAAAACATTGTCTTCCCCCAGAGTGCCTTTTTAAGCAATGCTAAACTAAGTACTTCTGACATAGCAAATCAAAACCAAGAAGATCTAAAGGTATTACTGCTCAATGCTAGGAGTCTAAACAAAAAACTCCACCCCCTAGAAGCTCTCTTTACCCTAGAGAATGCTGACATATATGCGTTCACTGAGACATGGTTTAAAGCCACGAAGAGCACATCAACAGTGCAAGGTTATAATGCCGTCTACACACTTAGGCCAGCTACTTCACAGGCAGGGACTAAAGGTGAAGGTGTCTCTATTTACATCAAAAATAAATATACTTCAAGGTCGGTCAAACAGGACAATGCACTTGAGCTGCTCCATGTTCAAATCACCATAGGTAAAATCCAATACCACTTCCTTGCAAGCTATAGGTCCCCCCTCTATGACCCAGGAAACCCATACCATGTATTTAAACTTATTAGAAATACTAACCATCCAACCCAATACCATATTCATGGGTGACTTCAATGACCCCACTATTAACTGGGAATCGTAGGATCATAGGAAGTTATTAGGCTATTGGCCCTGAGGCCCTTATAAGCCTAGCCAAAAGTTTAGCCCATGTTTAGACAAGTCAGTACCCAAAGCCCCTGTCCAGCAGGGACACAGGTGGAATCCCAGGGATGTATTTTCTGTTTCCCATTCAGTTATCCAGGTTATGCTTAAAAAGGGATAGTGAGGTACTCTGCTTGATGTGGAGAGGTAGTCTATTCCACAAGTCTGTTCCACAGATGGGGGATTCTCTGGGACACAAATCTGTCCCACCAACAAGTCCTATTGATGTCACAGAGACCAGGTTGATGTCACTCGTGCAGGTTACTTGAGTGGAGCTTGACTTGTGGATATGCATCAGTCCCATCAAGGCGGAGTCTGAGATTGCTTTGTATGCCAGACAGAGGTCACCTCTGAGGAGTCTGTATGAAAATAAATAGAGGGACAAGGCTTTTAGCCTATCTATGTAGGGCAAATGTTTGAAGTCCTGGATTCTCCTGTTGATGAACCTCTGTGGTCTCTCCAGCTGCTGCATGCGCTTTGCGAGGTACATGCCGAAGGGGGGGCGTTGTACTCAATAATTGGCCTTATACGGGAAGAATACAGGGATGTTATGACCTCCTTGTCCCTGGATGAGACATCCTTACTTATGAGATGAGCCATGCAGAAAGCTTTCCATACAATGGAAGCAACATGGTGGCCAAAAGTCAGGTTGCTATCATCCTAGCTGCCCAAATCCCTCATGACTGACTGCATGCTTAGGACATTATTAATGTGGTAATATGTGGGGATGTCACTCTCTGCAAAGGGGATGTGGATACATTTTTAGGCATTCAGCTTGAGGCCATGTTTCTGGCACCAGTCATTTGTTTGGGTGAGACCCTCTTGGAAGACGTCCACATCACTTGGGGAACTGATGAGCATCCCCAGCTTGCAGTCATTTGTAAACTTGGTGAGCCATAGCCCACTTGTTTTGGCCTGCACCTCAGAGAAGTATATCCCGAATAACAGAGGCCCCAAGACCGATCCCTGGGGTACTCATTGCGGGTCTACTGCTTGAGGTGGCCTCCCTTATTTTGATTAGGTGGGTTCTATTTGTGAGCCAGTTTGTTACCCATATGGTAACATATGGATTAATGCCTAGTTGAGAGAGTTTATCCATTATGCCTGAGTGGGGAATAGTGTTGAAGGCTTTGGCCAGGTCAAGGTAGGTGGTGTGCACCGTCTTCCTCTCATCCATGGCTTTGTTGACTGCCTCAAAGAAGTCAACCAGATGTAACAGACATGAGCTCCCCTTGACAAATCCAAACTGTATGGGGTCGAGTGTTTGGAGTTTGCCAATGTCCCTGCTAATGAGGTCCATGAAAATCCATTCCATGGCCTTGCAGATCAGGCTATTTAGACTAATGGGTCTATAATTTCCCATATTGGTGGAAGCTCCACCTTTGTGTAAAGGGATGACAGTGGCTGTCCTCCACTCAGCTGGGACAAAGTTGGTACTCAGGCATTGGTTGAATAGCATGCCTAATGGCACTGCAAATTCATGTAGGATGCAGCCTGGGATATTATCTGGTTCCATGGAGGCTGTATTTGTTGCCTTTGAGAGGGCACTGATGACCTGTTCCCTAGAGATAAGGGGAGGGGGGCAGGTACTGGGGATGTCCTGATTAACTGATGGGGGGACAGGGGGTGAAGTTTTCACTGACTGTCAGTCAGTAGGTTGGCTATATCTACAGCATTTGTGTATGTGGTGTCCTTGACCACCAGTTCTAAACAGATCTGGCTGCTTCCTTTGAGAATGTGGACATATGTGAAGAAGGCCTTATGATTTTCTCTAGTAGATGTGGCCAATTTGGACTCAAAAGTTGGTTTCAGAGGATTTCACTAGTGCTCTTATTTGCTTGTTCAGGCTAAGGAGAGATTGTTTCCAACTGGGTACCTGCTCCTTTTTGGTCCTGGACAGGAACTGTTTTCATTTTGTTCTGTAGTTTATTGTAGATGTCCACCAGCCAGGTTTACTCTTCCTTGCGGAGGATGATTTTGTCCTGTCAAGTATTCCTAATTCCATGTATGTATATAAATGCTCATATAGTACTTAGGTGTAGATTTGGACATCGGTGCCAGTTTCTAAAGAGGGGTAGGAGGTTGTGAAGCTGTTTATACCATCCCTCAAGAGGTTGTAATCAGCTTTGGAAAAGCTTTTTTTGTTTGACTCTAGCTGGGGGGGGGGGGGGGGGAGTCAGGGGAGATGCTGACTTCAAATGTGACCGCTTTACGGTTGGCTTTAACCAGGGAGGATGATACTGTAGGGGTGCTGCAGTGGTTACTCATGTTGGTTAACACCAAGTCCAAGATATTATCACCTCTTGTGGTGGAACAGGCTCCCCATCCATGTGAAGCCGAGTTCCTCTCTAACCTAATTCAAGTGCAACTTGGACAACTGGATGGGAAACCAGAAATTAATTCCTGGTTTGGCACATATGTCTCTAATGGACACAGGTAACCTGTAAATGGTTCATCTTCCAGGCCCACGCTTACACTTATCAAGGGTATCACAACTTGCTAGAGATTTGGGATGCATGGCTAGGCTTAACAAGGCCCTTATGGTTGTTAGTAAACACCTATGAACCTATGAAATTATGATGACTTTTGAATGTTCCTTGGAGTTCCAGCTTATGTAAGAGATCTTTCACCCATGTCAGAGAATTCTGACACTTTGAAAAAGCCTCTGCAAAAATAAGTAAGTCATCTAAATATATAAAAATGCAGATACCCTATACCCTCCGATGAGCTACAACTGGAGCTAGACACTTTGTGAACACTCTTGGTGCAATGGTTAGTCCAAAGGGTATGTCAGAGAACTGCTAATAGGATCTAGACACAGAAAACATTATGAAATGCCTGAAATCTGGATGAATAGGGATGTGATGATAAGCATCTTTTAAATCTAGTATCACCAGGAAACTTAAATGAGAAGAAGAGATAATACATTGTGAAGTTACATTTTTTTTTTAACTTGGGTACTATCAGAAACTGGTTTAGGAAAGAAAGATTCACAACTGGTCTCCAACCATGTTCTCTCTTTGGCACCGAAAATATCCTTGAATAAAAATATTTCCAAACTGGGATGGAGGAACTGGCTCTATTACTACCTGAGATAACATATGTTGAAGTATAGGGGGGAAATAGAACCATTTGGTCTGGTGGATGAGGAATTATCCATTGGAAAGGTGGAATTTCCTCCCATTGTTATCTGTTTCCTTGATGAATGATCCTTAGCACTCATTTGTCTGAAACTATCTGTTGCCAAAGAGAGAAGTGGAGATTCAGACTTTCTGAAAGGGAAACTGAACTGTCAGTGTGTGGTTGTGGGGGGGCATAGTTCCTTAAATAGTCATTCTGACTTATTAATCTAACCTTTGTTTTGGGGAGTTTTTGAATTCTTTTGGAGCCCCCTTGCCACTTGTAAAATCTAAAAGGTAAAAAGCAGGTGCATTGAAGTTTAAGGGTATGTGAGTGATTGCATGGAGTAAGTGAACACGGTGCTAACAAAGTTATGTGGTCAAGGAAACAAATCCTTATATGGACTTACGTCCGATTTTCTTTCTCTACCTAACAATAAGTATTCAGGTGTGTCTTAATGTTTATAGGGAACTACCTGATTGGTATATGCTAATCCTTCATTGTCTACTGGTGTACCTAGTCAACTTAGTATCAGTATTATCTAAGCGTATATAAGCTCACACTTTCTTTTGTTCAAAGAGATTTCCTATATCGACTTTGGGTCTCCTACATGTTTTAATAAAAGTGACTATGAAAGAGAGAATTTATGCTGCGTATTCTTTTATATTTTGCGACTGACTATTTGAGAAACTGTATTGCCAGTTAATATTGTTTAACAGTTGGTGCCGTGACTCAAATCAGAAATCCAGGGATAGGCTCGGGCGGACGGCTGATGTCTCACTAATGGGCCCGCAGTCTTTCAGGGCCTCAGCCATTTGCAAATGCCTAATTTACATTACAAGTTTTTTTCTTCTCTCCTTCATGGAACTTTCAGAAGGTAGGTGGCATGATTTGTTACTGAATGAGTGAGAGTTAAATGCTAATCTTCTGGGACATACATGTGAGTGTGGGTTACCGTCTGTAGCTCAGTGTCAAAAGAAAAAAAAAAGAAAACAGAGGTTCTGCTTTTAACATGGGAGTGAGTGTAGGTAAAGAATTACTGCCAGAAAGAGGAACTCCTGCCAGCTATATGTTTTACAAAGTTTCTCGAGAAAGCTGTTTGTATCTGAATCATTGGGTTACCCTCACCAAGAATGATGGGAAATTATGCTTCCCAGCTAATGGCAGTTTTGACAAAGATGTATTCTCTAATTTACAAAAGAAACTAAAAGAAAAAGGGAAAAAGGTACCACCAGGATGTTGGGCGGCTTTTAATGATTAGCAATCGGAATCAAAAGATAGGGAAAAGGACTCCATAGTAAGAAGCTTAAAATTCAATCAAGACAAATTAAAAGGACAATTGAAGGCATTAAATAATACAGCATATAAGATGGGAATAGCAGAAGGAAAATCCTTAGAGACCCCGCCATACAAAGGATTGTACCCCGTAGTGGGCTTAAGTCAGTTAAATATAGGCTCAACTGAATCCTCAGAGGAAGAATATGTTTTTACTCCGCCTCAACCAACTGCCCCACCCACTTATGAAATAGCAGGCCAGGCACAGGTGTATGAGCCACCAGCTCAGCAACAGGTGCAACAATTTGCCATACTCCATCCTGTCCGGCAACCCACCAATGATACTGTTCAACAACCACAGTCGTTGCATGGTGTGGATTAGCTAGCACCTACAGTAAGTGATTCCCAAGTTACGTCTACCTCTGATGGAGCTGCTGGTCAAAGCACAGACCAGCTCGATCCCAGACTCCAGCTTAGAGACGAATCAGCACCTTATACTGGCCCAGCGATACACACTAGATCTAGGGATCCGAATTTAATGTTTTTTTTACTTTCTTAAGGGCGATAAGAAGCAGGGTTCAAAATCCAAGCGGAAACCACTAGGGCATTGCCAAATTCTCATTGATACTGGAAGAGGATTTGTAAAGGCAGATAAATTCCATCCTGATTCTGATGAGGACACTTCCTCATCATCATCCGAGGAGTATGATGAAAAAGGATATTTCCCCTTACAAGAAGTCCCAAACCCTGTGCATGGTAGTGATGAGACTGCTCCTTCTACCATAACCGCCACTAGGGCATGGTCACCAGTAGATTCTCAATTTTTTTTTTTTTATTTAACATTTGTTGACCGGGAATGTCCGACTAGGTTCCACAGAGCCTGTTTTCAGCGGAGGCCTGGGGAGAAATGCTCCAGATGCATGTCTTTGGAATGTGGGAGGAAACTGGAGTACCCAGAGGAAACCCACGCGAACACAGGGAGAACATGCAAACTCCACACAGAAGGCACCCCAGCCGAGAATCGAAGTGGAGAACCTCTTGCTGTGAGGCGGACAATGTTAACCGCTGCACCACTGTGCCGCCCCTCAAGCAATCAAGTCACTTCTGCCAATATGGTCTAACCCAGCAAAATTCCTATGAATTTTGGCTGGTCATATCAGTCTTCAGAACCCCACTATTGAAGAAGTAAGGGCGGTACTGCAATATGCTGTTCCAGCTGATCTTTTAAAGTAAATATTGGACCATGTAAATGTCCCAAATCCCATTCCACAGCATGGAACGATGGGAAATGATGGCTTCAAGTTGGTCAGGAGGCATATACTGGAGGCCATTATGGTTATCTGTCCCCCTCTACTCAACTGGTTGAAGATTAAGGCCATCCAACAATGGGAAGATGAACCAGTGGATTCCTACCTGTCATGCCTTACTGAAGCTTTTGAAGCCTATTCAGGGTATCCTGAGCCGACAGAAGGTCTCGCAGCCAGTGGACTGTCTGCTACTTTTGTAGACGGTCTTCTACCTCCGGTTCGAGATCAATTGAAAAAAGTGTATTTGAACTGGCCCAGCCTAGGTTTGCATGAGCTAGTTACCCAGGTGCAATATCTATCTGACATTATGGTAAAGGAAAAGAAGGAAATACAAAACCAAATTCTCCAGGCCCAACTGCATATGTTTTCTTCCTTTGGGCAATGGGGCCGAGGAGGGAAAAACCATTCTGGAAGAAGAGGCACTAATGGGCAAGGATTTCGAGTGCAAGGCCCCTTTCAGCGACTCCCTGCAGGTAATGACTTCTGACAAGTTTGGAGACAAATGGGGGAAGGTGATGGAAATAATACCCTCTGTTTCAACTGTGGACAGACTGGTCACTGGAGGGACAGTTGTCTTTACCTAGTGCCACAACCGCCAACTCCCTCTCAAGAATTTTCACCAAGTAACCCCTTTATGCAAGGGGAACAGCCTCAGTCAGGTCAGAACTAGCATTGGGACTCCTCCTGGACCCTTCCCATCTGGGCTGATGCCCAACAGTCATTACGGAGCCTCCCTGAACAGATACACCAACTTTTCCCACTCTTTCCAACTGACTAGCAGGGTCTATTTGTGATGTTAACTGTGAAAAATAATCCTATTCCTTTCCTGGTAGATACAGGGGCCACTAGATCTATGCTTACATTGAAGGCCGCTAAAAATCTTCCTTTCACCAGCAGCATCACTAAATTCTTGGGAGTTTCCGTAGTCCCCATAAGTTACCCCAAGACAGTCCAGGTACCAGTGAGTCTGGGTCCTTTAACAGAACACCATGTCTGTTTAGTCAGCATGTCAGCACCATTGAATCTACTTGGTCATGACCTGCTATTTAACTAGGTTGTACAATTTATTGCACCGAAGAGGGAATCTTTTTGAAAATCCCGCTGGAAGAGCAAGACCATGTTATGCTGGGAATATGTACCTTGGCTGATTCAAATTATTTGCAAGCGGTGTTCACCCAGTGCCAAGCACAATCTGCTCCCTCCCACCTGTCATTAGATGCCCTTCCTGCGTCACTATAGACCACCTATGATAATGACGTGGGCCTCTTGCGTTATGCGGATCCAGTCAAAATCACCTTCAGGCCTGGTGTAGTGTTGTCAAAGGTGCCTCAGTGCTCCCTTTCCGCCCAGGCGGAAGCAGGAATTGCTCCAGTAATCCAATCTTTATTGTAACAGGGCACTACAGTTCCTACCATTAGCCCATGCAATACTCCTATTCTGCCAGTTAAGAAACCAGACAGGGAGACATATCGGTTTGTTCAAGACATTAGAGCGGTTAACAGGGCTGTTCTACCTGCATTCCCTATAGTGCCTAATCCTGCCACTATCTTGAGCTGCATTCCGCGTCTGCCACCACCTTCTCTGTGATAGACATTTCTTCTGCTTTTTTCGACTAGCCAATATTTTTTACATACCAGGGGCAGCAATATACATGGAATAGATTTTCCCAGGGGTATGTGGAATTGCCTACTCTGTTCTCCAGAGAAATGAAGCGACAGTTGGATGCCCTTGCTCTTCCTGCCGAAACAGAGTTAGTGCAATATGTCGATGATATTCTCATTGCCTCTGCTACTCTGCAAGTGTGTCAAAGGGACACCCTTGACATTTTGCAATATCTGGCTCTTCAGGGTTTTAAAGTGAACAGAACCAAACTGCAGTTTTGTCAACCCAACGTCAAATATTTGGGTCATTTAATCTCGCATGGCGCTTGGAGAGTTTTACACTCCCGTACAACGGCCATCCAAAATGCACCCTGTCCTACTACCAGACGCCAACTCTGAGGGATTCTGGGACTGGCTGGCTATTGCCACCAATGGGTCCCTAACTTCTCAGAGATTACTCAGCCCTGGTTTTATTAAAGAAGGATACTCCTGAGCCTCTTCCATGGTCAGAGGAACATGAGAACGCCTTTATACAGCTCAAGGTACAATTACCCAACCCACCTGCCCTAGGCCTACCAGATTACCCAAAACCATTTATTCTTTTCTGTAATGAGTGAAATAAGGTGGCATTGGGTCTTTTAGCCCAACAACACACTGGAGGGTACCGACTGATAGCATATTTTAGCACCCAATTGGATGTAGTAGCTTCTGGATTACCCGCATGCTTGAAGGCAGTCGCAGCTGCAGCTGTCTTAGTGGACCTTGTAGTCTCATTACCTTAGGGCACAACACCTTTTTAGCTGTTCCTCATGCAGTTCACGCTTTACTCTTAAAAACAAAAACACAATATTTATCTCCCTCTAGACTGACAAAATATGAATTGATTTTGCTTGCCAACCCTGCCCCTCCAAATTGTCCGATGCCTGGCACTTAATCCAGCCCCGTTAATCCCCACCATGGATGAGGGTGAAACCCATGACTGTCTTATTGTTAACTCTTCCCTTCCTCCTAAGTTAGATCTCCAGGACGTCCCTTTACAAAATCCAGATCTGGTACTTTTTGTTGATGGATCTTGTCTACACAATCAAAATGGACAGCTGTCAGCTGCTTGAGCTGTCTGCTCGCAAAACTCTGTATTGTCAACTGGAACTTTACCACCTGGTTCATCAGCTCAAGTAGCCAAATTAGTAGCTCTCTCTACTGCCTGTCAATAGGTCAAGGATAAAACAGTCAATATATATACTGTCTTCCGCTATGCGCATGATGTAGTACATGACTTTGGCACCTTATGGAGAGAAAGGGGATTCCTTACATCCAATGTTGCTATTATCAAAAATGCAGTTTATTTCGACATGTTGTTACAACGTCTTTTGTTACCAAAACAAGTTGCTGTCATTAAAATTGCAGCTCACCAGTCTGATGACTCTTTTGAAAGTAAGGGAAATGCTATTGCAGACTGGGCTGCTAAACAAGCTGCTCTTTCCATCTCAGTTCAGGGACAACCAACACAGCTATGTGTATTTCAACAGGTATTGCAGATGCCTACTTTTTCAAATCAGTGTTTATGGAATTTACAGAATGCATCAGATTCCGAGGTGACTCAGTGGATACATGCAAATTGTAAACGTGGCAAAGACTCCATCTGGAGACATCCAGATGGGTGCCCTGTAGCACCAAAAGCCTTTTTACACCAATTGATCCGCGCCTATCATCTCCCTGTTCATTTGGGCCAGGACTCACTAATTAAGCTAATCCAATGCGATTGGTATGCACCTGGTCTTTCAGAATCTGTATGCCATTTTGTGTCAAGTTGTTCAATCTGTTTATAGTTTAACATTTCAAAAGGCACCCAGGTCACACCCCATCCTCTATCAAAACCATCACCTCGCTTTTGTGCACTACAATGGGATTTTATCGAACTACCTCCTTCTGCATGTTTCAAATATGTTCTTACTATAACTGATGTTTTCTCTCGCTGGGTTGAGGACTGTCCATGTGCAAAAATGATGGTAATTATGTTGATAAGAAGCTATGCACTGAATTTATCCCTATTTTGGGGTACCGTGACATATTTATTCTGACAGAGGCATGCACTTTACCTCACATTTGACACAAGCAATTTGCAAAATGCTAGATATTGTATTGAAATTTCATTGCCCTTATAGACTGCAAGCCTCTGACATTATTGAAAGGGCAAATCAGACTATCAAGGTACGACTATCTAAGCTTACTGCTGAAACAGGCCTCACCTGGATACAAGCACTACCTGTAGTATTATTCTCCACGTGGGGCCAAATTTATCATTCCAAGGGTCTTTCTCCACATAAAATTTTTATGGGCTGATCCATTCGTATACCCCTCAGCCCGCCACCTCCTTTTTCTGATTATCAGTTACATGACACTAATTTGTTGTCCTACTGCAAATCTCTTGTTTCTGTTTTACAGCATCACCACTGTCAGGTACATACAAGCTCAAAGTCTACCTGAACCTGACCTAACAAATCACCTTCAACCGGGCGACTGGGTGCATGTTAAATCCTTCAGTCGAAAAACAGCCTTGCAGCCCCGCTGGAAGGGGCCCTACCTGGTTTTGCTCGCCACCTGCTCTGCTGTTCGACTACAGGGATCATCCGCCTGGATACATGTTTCATAGGTTAAGAAAATCATGCCTTTGGAAGATCAACAACCACTTTTCTTCTCTTCACCTCAGGACATACCAGAACCTGTTGCATGTCGCAGCAGGAGCCACACTAAACCACCCTATTGAAGCCGTGAACTTTATTTCACCTCTTCAGCCATGACCACGTCTTCTCTCGCTACCATGCATCTCCTGATGGACTCGACTGACTCTTCACCCCTTTAGTACGGATATGCAACTGCAATCTCAGCCTTCCTTGCGGGCCACAGCATTCCCTCAGAAACACTGTACGTGTACTTGCAGCACACTTCTTGTACTCCTTATTTTGCTGTTGTGGCCATTCCTTTTTCTGGCTACCTTCACCGGTCTTGTGACCACCCCACACCTTCATGTTCACCAACGAGCATCTTGGCACCCCAACTTTAACACATATCATGCCTTCAAGTTAATGTATGCCTCCTCTTTCAATATCAGTAATTGTTAGGTTTGCACCACAATTCCCATTTTTCATGATGGCATTTTATTTACCAGCTTTCCACTCAATACTTCTGTGTATCAGCCTATTTTAACCAGTCTTTCTTGGGGATTATCACATCCTAACAAGACTGTGTCACTATTGTTGGCCTTTCACCAGCATTGTATTTTGTGTCTCAGGCAGAATGGATCCAAAAAAGTGGGGTGGAGCAATTGCGACACTTCTATCACAACAGTCTGCCATGCCATCCTTCTATCTTCCATTGCAAATCAAACAAGGGTCAAAGAAGTATCTTTTTCTGAGTGGAGACTGTGCCCACAGGGTACGGCCAGAAAGAAAGCAACATCAAAGAGACTAAATAGCATGCACACTATCGACAAGAATGGATTTTTGAGAATGATATACAGGGACATAATCTTTCTAAACATGCTCAAATGCAAGCCAACCTGGGTTTCAAAATATTTTTTCACACTATCATCAACAATAAAGCTTCTGAAAATGTCTTAAAGGTAATACTGAATGATGGCTGCTACTTTACCTGCGGGAAAAGAGCATACAAATGGCTACCTGAAAATTGGTCTGGCAGCTGTATCCTGGGTTATTTAGTCCCGGCCATATGACATGTATATACCTTGCCCCCGGGAAAAATCCAAAATATTCGAGAAGTGAAGGCTCCTAATAACCTTGTGGGTAAGGTGGATGCATCCTGGATCTACCACCATGATCTTGCCCATGCCAGCACTAAAGGGTTAGGACATATAGATCTTGGGGACAATGTCATTTCCTGGGCTGGCATGATACCCTCTTATGGGGCAGTAAAATCGATTTGGGATTTGAGAAAACTGTCAAAACTCCTTGAAACCTTGAGCAATGCAACTTTTTCACAACTAGAATTTACAAATGATGAGCTGACAGCCATGAGTGCTGTGGTCCTACAAAACCCTACGGCTCTTGACTTAGTACTTGCGGCTAAAGGGGGTACTTGTGCTTTAATCCATGAGGAGTGCTGTACTTTTAATCGTTTTAACAAACATGAGATAACTAGCCATTTGGAGCTGATCCAGAAGGTGTCAGAACTGTTGGAGGTAAAGGAAGCCTATAGCTCCACATGGGCATGGTTAACCAACTTATTCTCTGGCTGGGATGGTGGCATATTAAATCTACTGATGCTAATTGCTATTTTTGCCTTAATAACCTTTCTGGTTCTGTTTTTAATAAAGACATTGATTTGTAAACTGTTGGCTGCCAAGGCAGCAAAAGCTCAATCAAAGTTTTACATGCCAGTTTTTAAAGATAAAAGTAATGAAGTAAATGTGTGCAATAATAATTTCAGATGTTATGGTAATGTTGAGTTATGGAAAAATGTTTGATAGACTATGGTGATGCTTAATCAGCATCAAATGGGGGATTGTAAAATCTAAAAGGTCAAAAGCAGGTGCACTAAAGGTTAAGAGTATGTGATTGACTGCACAGAGTAAGTGAACATGGTGCTAACAAAGTTATGTGATCAAAGAAACAAATTTATTTTTATTTTATTTTACATTTGTTGACCGGGCTAGTCTAACTGGATACATGTCCATTTTCAGTAGAGGCCTGGGGAGTTAAGCTCCAAAGAAAATAGTCGATTACAGTAATAAAGATTACAAAAATGTCAGCAAGAACAAATATTTATATATTGTTACAAATTTACAAAAATGACTGTATATATAATCTAGGAGATAGCATTAGGTAAAATAATTCTCAAGAAGTATTCTTAATAGATGGTTACTTAGTTTAGAATTCCAGATTTCTCTGATACTAAGAAACAAGGAGTTAGTCAAAGAGAGGTAGAAGAAGAAAAAGTGGTAGAAAATAAGTCAATGGTTAGTCAGGGTTACAACAGGACAAAGCCAATGTGTTCCCAGGTGAACTTTAAGCTTTTGTTTAAAAATTGTTAGGGAGGATAGTGATGTAAGGTCACTGGGTAGAAGGTTCCAGTTTTTACCAGCTGTGTTTGAGAACAGAGAGTCACCTGCCTTGTTATTGGATTTACTTATGCAAACAAGTAGTTTATTAGATGAGCGTAGGGTGTTAAGATTATTGTAGGGGGTGATCAGGCTAGAAAGTATTTGAGTGTTATGAGGATGGTAAAGGGTCTTATGGGCAATTGTAAGTTGGTTAAAATTAAGCTGATTGTCTAGTTCCAGCCAACCTAGTAGTTTTAGATTCTGACAGTGGTGGGTTCTAAATGGTTTTCCTGTGGCAAATCTGGCAATATTATTGTAGGATTTAGCCAGTTTCAGAAGATTATTTTTGAACAGATTAGTATAAACCAGGGAGGCATAGAGAAGTGCTGAGATTAGATGGGAGTGGGCAATTGTAGATCTAGCTAACGGAGTAAGGAAGGGTTTGATTCTATAGAGGGAGCTCAGTTTTTTGTTGACTGTTTTTACAGTGTTGTTAATATGAGTATCAAAGTTGAGGTTGTTGTCAATTGTAACTCCTAGGGGTTTGGTTGTTAAATCAGGTGATATGAGTGTACCATTGTTAGATGTGACTGAGAAATCTATTGGGGTGGACTTTCAGGAAGGAGTGAAGAGCAAGAACTTGTTTTTTGTTGGATTTAAGAGGAGGCAATGTTTAAGAAACCATGTTTCTACTATGTTGAACACTTTTTGAGTTAAGAAATGCAGTTCAGATGAGGAACTGGCTGAGTATATTATTGTAGAGTCGTCTGCATATTGTATACAGGTAGCTTGAGGAATTGCTAAATGTAGATCATTGATGAAAATTGAGAATAGTAGAGGGCCTAAAATGGAGCCCTGAGGAACACCTATGGTGACAGGTAAGTGGGGAGATAGGTTATTCTCCCAGAGCACAGCTTGTTGCCTGTTGCTGAGGTTGGAACTGAACCATTTTACAGACTGTGCATCAAGAGAAAGTGATTTTAGAATATTTATAAGCAGCTGATGGTTCACCATATCAAAAGCTTTGGATAGATCAATAAAGAGTGCTGAAGAGAGAATATTGTTATTTCTATTCTTGTTAATAGAGTCAGAGAAGGATAGGGGGGCAGTAGTGGTACTATGAAATGACCCAAAGTCATGTTGGCACTCAGCAAGTATGTTGTTTAGAATTAGATGATTGAGTAGTTGCTTATTAATGCATTTTTCCATTATTTTTGCTAAAGGGGATAGTAGAGCTATAGGACAATAGAATATTCCTTAGAGTTACCACCTTTGTGTAGGGGGATAATGTGAGAGATCTTCCAGATTGCTGGAATTGTTCCCTAATTAATGGTTCTGTTTATGAGGATGGATATAGGATAAGCTACAGCTTTAGTGGCTTTCTGCAGATATTCAGCAGGTAGCTGGTCTGCTGGATGGGGTACAAGGTTTTAGTTTTTGGATGATCTTGTAGATAAAGTGTGTTGGGATAGGTTGCAGTTGAAATGTAGGGAGAGAGCTAGCTATGGAGGTAACAGGGTTTGAGCTGTCAGGGGATAGTTGGTTTGCTACAGATTGTATAGCTTCTGTGAAGAAGGTATTGAAGGCATTAGCAGTTTTCTTGGGGTTCTTGTGATTACTACCTAGTGGGGTTGGTGTACTATATTGTCCTGGGTGTAGGAATCTATTAATACTTGCCCAAAACTTTTGTGGATTATTGTGTGTTTGCTGCATTTGACAGTAAAGTTTTTTTATTTGACAGTATAGCTTTTTTTTTGCTTCATTTCTCATCTGTCTAAACGTATGTTGATCTAAAGAATTTTTAGTAGTTTGCCACCTGGTCCAAACTTTGTTTCCAAGTAGGATTTTCTGTCTGGTGTCTTTAGAGAGCCAGGGGGCTGGTTTTAACCTAATTCTTATAGTATGTGTTGGTGCATGTTAGTCTTGGATAGCTAAGAATTTAGTGTTAAAGTATTTAACTGCCTCTTCAAGTGGGAGGCTTTTTAAGGGAGCCCAATCACATGCCCTAAGTTTGCTTTGGAATAGATCAGGATTAAAATCTTTGTTAGAACGTATTGTCCTCTATGTGGCGGTGTAGGCAATATCAATCTTTTGCCTGATTATGTAGGTCAATGAGTGATCACTTATATCATCTGGGAAGATTCCTACCTTATAAGACTGGTGGTGTTTATTTATGAGAATCCAATCTAAGGTGCTTTCTTTTTTGTTTGGTTTGTTAATTCTGGTTGGGGAGGTGATGATTTGAGAAAAGTCATGAAGATTAATATAGGAAGTAGGATGTTCAGTACTAATACACTTCCAGTCAATATTGAAATCCCCTAGGATTATAGTTTCTTGTGGGAATGATGCTGACAGAGAGCAGAGGTTATCCTCGAGTATGCTGGTATTATTACCAGGAGGTAGATAGATACAGATGATATATAAGGATTTACTAGAATTGAAGTTTGGAAATAAGGATTTCTGCATTATTCTCAAGAGTTGGTTTATAGTCTAAAGAGGTAACTTGTATCTTGTTTTTGCAAAGGATAGCTACTCCCCCTCCCTTTTTATGTTTGTGTTCTAATCTCATAATATTGTATCCAGGAGGGATGATTTCAGTACCTTGAGTATAGGGTTTTAGCCATGTCTCTTGTAAGGCATAGGATGTCAAAAGTGTGTACATTTAAAAGAGTATGGAGTTGGGCGACTCTGTTATTAATGCTCCATATATTGAGATGTGCAACATAGAGAGAGTTAGTGAGTTTGGTGGGGGTAGGTGAGTTGGAAGGGCTGGGGTTATGAAGTTCAGTTGTTAAAGAACTGGCAGAACCAGGATTAGGGTGAATGCCACCATCCTGTAAGGAATGTTTTTTCAGTCTACACAAAGGATTATGTAGGTTATAGTTTAGGTTTAGTGATTTATTGGTTTTCACATCCTTGTACTTGATTGTGGGTCAGTCTGTGGTATTTTGCTAGTAGGTAGTGAGGAATAAAGGTTATGTTTATGTGATTTTGGGAGATAGTAAGAGTTAGTGTAGTTTTTTGTTTGGGAGGATAAGGAAATTGAAGATATTGTGGGTGTTCAACGGAGGTTAGGAGGTAGGCTAAGGCTAAAAAAGGTAAACGCGTGGTAATAAGTAGCAGCTTAAATTGTACAGTGGTTATTGATGTAGGCATAGTGGAAATTTAAGCAATGGTGCTATAAGGGAGGTAGGAGTGATACTAAGACATGTGAGATGTAAGTTGGTACAGCTATCTAAGAGGAGGGATGTGTTGACTGGTTCTAGTGTGAGGAAGGTGTGGTTATATTACCTAAAGTATAGCAGTATTAGGATTGGATGAAATGGGGAAATGGGTGTGGTTTGGAAGTATAAACCTAGGACCTTAGGGGGTGGGTAGGAAATGGGGATAGGGTAGCGGAGTGAGCCCGCAGGGCGAACGGAGCGGGAAAAGACAAGAGAAGGAAGAAGTGGCTGAACAAACAATCAATCAGTGAAAATGCTGCATATAGTTGTGAGTAGGTATAGAGTTTAGGAAAAGTGGTGGAGGGGGTAGTAAGGGGATAGGTGGGTGCTAAAACTAGGAGTAATAAGAAATAGTGGCCAAAATTAACAGCCAATACTTAGACCAGGTACTGTGAAATGTTAGGCTATGAAGTTATAGGATGAACTAAAATGCTGTAACTGGACCTTATTAAGAACTCTGCCCCTCCAGGAGAGTGTGACCTACTTTAACAACACATTCCTAAAGATACTTGACTCACATGCCCCTCATAGACAAATTAGATCCAAAATACGTATAGCTCCTTAGCTTACTAGAGAAACAAAAATTAAAATTAAACTCCGTAACCAAGCCTGGGTCAAATGGAGAGCAACAAAAACCCCCCAAGATCGAACCAAATTTCAACATCTAAGAAATACTACCAAATCAGCCGTTACCTTAGACAAAAAACAATACTTCTGCCACCTCCAGCAGAAACACAAGAATAACCCAAAGAAATTCTGGGCAAGTTTCAACAACCTCCAGCACCCAGAAAAAACTACTACCCCAACCCCCGAGAAGCTCATTGAGCAAGGGCCGGAAGAAATAGCCAATTCCTTTAACTCTTACTTCACCGAGACAATCCAAAACCTTGCCAGTCAACTAACCTCCTCTCCCCCATCTGCCACACAACCCCATATTGAGGCCCCTACCCAGTTCACTTTTAAACCAGTCTCCACATCATACATATATTCTCTCTTAAAAAAGCTTAAACCAACCACTCTAGCAGCTGATCACCTCCCAGCAGAATTCTTACAAATTGCGTCTGAAGTTATTGCATACCCTATATCCATCCTTATCCTTATCAATAGAACCATTACCGAAGCTAGTATTCCCACTATATGGAAGATTTCCTACATCATCCCACTTCACAAAGGAGGTACCTCCACGGAAATATCAAACTATAGACCAATAGCTATACTGTCCCCAATAGCAAAAATTATGGAAAGATGTATCCACAAACAACTTCTTCACTACCTAACGTGCAATCATCTCCTATCCAACACCCAGCACGGCTTTCGCCCCACCATAGTACAACCACTGCCCTCCTTTCCTTTGTCGACTCCATTAATAACAATCGCAATAGTAAACTTATATCCTCTGCCCTCTTTCTTGACCTGTCAAAAGCTTTCGATATGGTCAACCACCAGCTCCTACTGTCCACCCTTGAAACCCTGCATCTGGACACCCCAGCACTAACATGGTTCAAAACTTACCTAACTGATAGGAAACAGGCTGTCCTGTGGCAAAATAGACTATCAGGCCTCCTTCCCAATACCATAGGTGTCCCTCAGGGCTCAATACTAGGTCCACTTCTGTTTTCCATCTTCATTAATGACCTTCACTCAGTTATCCCTCAATCCACCTGCATACAATACGCTGACGACTCCACCTTAATCTGCTCTGATGCCTCCCTCTCCAACCTCCAAACCACCACTCAACTCTGTTTTTCTCTAGTAGAAAAATGGTTTACCGACCTCAAACTCCTACTCAACCCAACCAAAACCAAATTACTATTATTTTTCCCCCAACGTCTTCTCTACCCTTGTAAAAGAACTCCCAAACACAGATAATAATGCCTTCTGTATCAAATCCAATAATGGGACTATCATTACCCCTGTCACCAGTACCAAATTACTAGGAGTAACTATTGACCATAAGCTCAAATTTGACATACACATCACCCAAACAGTAAAATCTGTTAACAAAAAACTTGGATCCATGTACAGAATAAAAAAACTTTTTAACTCCTACTGCTAAACTTACCATTGCCCGCACACATCTCCTCTCTACCCTCCTCTATGCCTCCCCAGTCCTTTCTTTCCTCCATAAACGTGAACTAAACATGCTCTCCCTGGCCTACCACCACATTACTAGATTTATAACAGGTTCTCCATATCGCACCCACCATTGTCATAACCTGAGGCAACTTGGGTGGTTGGAACTGCCCAATCTTCTCAAACTCAACCAACTCACTGAAGCATGGAAAATAATTAACCAACCAGATAGAACCCCTGCTCTGTGTAGCATACTGATCCCATACACTAACCTAAATAGTCTCCGATCTTCCAACAGCACCCAGATCCTAACCATTAAAGCTAATAATTCTGGTGGCGATGCCCTCTTCGCCAACTCCATTGGCAAGCCATGGAACGCCCTCCCAATCTACCTTAGAAATACAACCTCTCACAAACAGTTCAAAAAGAACCTGAAAGAATATCTCAAGACACTATGGCTATGCCCATGTCCTGAACCTGACTAATCTAATATATCAAACCTTCATACCAAATCCATCCAGTCCCATCTCCTAATTCTTGTTCCCATGTCACTTATCTTGAAATACATCTTTACCCCAAATATAAGATGGTGACTCTTGAACTCGATTAGTAAATAACATTTCTCTGTAATGTTTTACCAGCCGATTGATCTTTGTCTCATTATACTTCTATGTAAATGGACTTTTTTTTACTAATCTTGTAAATGTACAACGTCTACTTTTTTATACTTTTTTAACTTGTATTTTTATAACCTGTATTTTTTATATAACTTGTTTTGATAACTTGTGTTTGAAGATTATGATTGGAGCTTTTCTCCTCGGGCCTCTACTGAAAAAGGACATGCATCCAGCTAGACTAGCCCGGTTAACAAATGTAAAATAAAATAAATAAAAATAAAATAAAAATAAATGTGAGGAAGGTAGGACTAGGTAAGGGTGTCACCTAGTGGACAAAAAAATAACAGCAGTGGAATTTGAAAGGGAGAAGACTGGGAGTGAGATGAGAGGCTAGCAGTTAAGGGTGGTCATAGAACTACACAGGAGAGGTAAGCTGGCTATAGGGTAGTAAGGGGATATGGCTGCTGGCTGTCCACGCTGGGGAGTGACTTTAAAGCCACCTAGAATTAATGCTTAGAAATGTAAACTTTACTGCCAGGTGTAGTAAAATCACATACTTTCTTGCCTCCTTTTATATATAGAGATGCAGTCTAGGAGGCAATATGAGGAAACAGCAGGTGGGAATGGCTCCTTAGTTGCCAGGACAGGATATGGAGGCTGAAGAGCTGGGTATTTCTTGCTTCCTTTTATATATAGAGATGTGGTCTAGGAGGCAATATGAGGAAACAGCACGTTGGAATGGCTCCTTAGTCACCAGGCCAGGAGATTCTATATCCAAGGACAGGATATGGAGGCTGGAGTGCTGGGTAATATCCAAAGACGCTGTGGCCAGGATCGCACAGCAGCTTGGGGATAATATATATATATATATATATATATATATATATATATATATATATATATATACACATATAAATCTTTATATGGACTAATGCCTGATTTTTTTTCTCTACCTAGCAATAAGGATTCAGGTGTGTCTTCATGTTTACGGGGAACTACCCCGATTGGTTTATGCAAACCCTTCATTGTCTATTGGTGTACCTCATCAACTTAGTATCAGTATTGTCTAAGTGTATATAAGCTCACAGTTTCTTTTGTTTGAGGAGATTCCCTATATTGACTTTGGGTCACCCACATGTGTTAATAAAAGTGACTACGAACAAGAGAATCTGTGCTGCGTATTCTTTTATATTTTGCGATTGACTATTTGAGAAACTGTATTTTTTGACACACTTCTTAGACGTCTGCTTACCTGCATTTTGCTGAGACTTGTTTATTTTGTTCCTTGCCATAACTGGATGAGGGGTTAGAGAATCCATTGGAAAATTTAGAAAAAGAAGGATGAAAAATCTTAGAGACTCCCTCTATCAGCTTACTGTCTCATCACACTCTTTCTTCTGCAGCAGAGGGAACAAAAACAACATCTCTATCCAAAGGAGAATTTAAAATCTTATTTTTCACGTCATCTGGAAAGTTCTCAAAATGCAGTTAGGTAAACCTCCTCAACAGGAGTCATATACACACACTTTATGAGTTGTGACTTGCAAGATGGAAGAACTAAACCATTTAAAGTGGATTTTTCCTTACAAGAAGAAAATGCAGACAAAACACTCATACTTGTACAGTTATTCAGAATAAACTTTCACATACGAGAGTGACAATTCAAAATTCTGAAAATCAAAGTTGCATGAGCATGCACCCTTTTCCCATACTTATCAATTATTTTCCCATCCTTGATAGACAGCGTAGAATTGTAATTAACTAAATGTTAAGCAACAGTAGGATTAACTAAAGCTATAGCAGCTGAGACAACTTTGGGATGAGTGTATAAAAACCTGAAAGACTAAGGAACATTCCACATTCTACCTGCCTTTTTAGGGAAAGCAGGCTATCAGGAGAGTTGCAGGCAGAGACACTCACATCCTCCAATCCTTACCACACTGGTCGAATGTGTGGAGGTTCTGGAAATTCCATTTGTAACACTTCATGGTATTTTCTGAGGGACAGAGAAATCTCAGTGTAATCCCACTGAAAATACTGGGCAATTCTAGAAAGAGTATTCACAGAACAACAACCCTCCACATGGAGCATAAGAAACTGAGGTCTCTTCTGAGTCTGAATCACAAATCTGATTGTTTATTTTGTTCCCTGCCAAAACTGGTCGAGGGGTTGGAGAATCCATTGGATTGTGATTGGAAAAAGGGATGCCTCTTTTCCTTCATCTTCCTGTCTAAATTCAGAATCTTGAATCTCTTCAGGAAAAGAGGCATCCCTTTTTCTTTTACCACAAACCACCTTAAAAGAAGGATCAATAGCCTAAATTATACCCTTAACCTGCTCTTGTAAACTGCTCCAATCCAGAGATATTTGATCAGGAGCAGATATAGGTTTACTTTTCTTTTTGACAGGAAAAATGGGGCCAACTGAGTTGTAAATGGTACGAGCAGCTTCTCCAGGGATGGACACAACATTCTGACTTAACTGGGAAGACTTATCTGTTCCTTCTTACAAGACCAACAAGACTGGCTTTCCTTTGCCCACAGAGGGGACCCTAAGAGCTTCAGAGGACATGACTAACCCTCGGCCCATAGTGTCTGTAGGTATTACAACTGAGAGATCTGAGCTAAAAAATTAGTGGTCTGAGGAACCAGCTTTGGCCATAGCAAACCCTCCTGTGTTGAGCCAAATTGCTAGCCTGCTGTGGTGGGAAGGGTTGTTTGCTTAAGTTTTTCTTTTTGTGGATGGAAGAAGGACCAGCCGTGGGACCAGTATTTTGTTCCATGGTCAATCAGAAAATAGTGCCACTTTCCCAAGGAAAAGAATGAGCATAAGATGGTAAAAAAATAAGTTGCAAAGAGTCACCTTTTTCTCCATAAAAACACAGTAAAAAGCACTTTAATACACCTTTCCAGCCCCAGTAGCAGAAACAAAGTTTCTGCACAAAAAAAATGGTTTCAACTGGTTTTAACTACTTTTAAACTGAAGGGAAAATTGTACTCCTGTTTAAACGTACATCATGTTTCATGACAGTCTGTAAAAAAACAAAATACTAGATGAAAAACAACTTTATTAACCAGGAAATAATTTTTAAATGTTAAATTTAAAATGTGGATGTTTTTCCCCCAAAGGGAACTTGACTCCCAAGCAAAGGAACAGCAGAAGCCGACCAGTGATCCTTGAATGGCTGCAGAGAAGTGCTATCTTTGGCATCAAGAAAGCTCTGAAGGGCTTGGAGCTCAAATCATGTATATATTTTTAGGCAGCTCAGCTTGAGCTTCCCAATGATTTGAGTGCATGGATGGTGACCTAGAGCTTTGGAAGCTGGATAGCTGTTATATCCTTTGCAGTATATAACCCATACAGCTACAGCTATTGCACCTGTGATCAATATGATTAACATCTGACTGGCTAGCAAAGGAGAAAACATACTCTGAAAGCTGAACCAGTTTTATTAAAACTGCATTTGAGGCAGAACATAAAGGGCAAAAATAACTAGTGTCTCTTTAAAAACTAATACGGCCTATGCATAAGTCATAGGACTTTCAAAGATCTTTACTTCCTGAAACTAGGACAAGTAAAATTCATTTCCATTATGAATAATCAGTCTAAAAACATCAAGTAATTTGTGAAGCAGAATGGACATCTAAGTGGCACAAGCCATCACCCTAGGGGTTGCACTAGCACTGCTGCCTTTAGAACAGTAAACTGGACAAAAGCCACACTTGCTCCACCATTTGCCTGACTGTTCTTATTTTATAGGCAATCTTATTGTTCAGAAGAGTGGCATGCTCAGAGTCTAGACTACTGCTCAAGACTCTCAAATAGTGTGCCTGTTCTCCCCACAAATCTCTCAAGCTGGCTGCTGCCATGGCTGGAGTCTCTCTGAATTAGCTGGGCTGCTTCTGCTTGATGATCTAATGGTCACCTGTCAGTTCTAAGGAGATACACTTCGTTTTCAACTCTGTGATTTACAAAAAAAGTATTAAGTGGGGACTACTGATTTTATTTTAATTTTTGCAGGCTTCCACTGGCCACCAGAGTAAGCAACATTGTGATTAGTTGGGGGAAGGTGAAATCAAATGCACAATGATGTGGTTCTACTCTCAGGAACCCTTGACATGACACTTTCATCATCCAGCAGTTAAACAGGAAGTCTTTGCTGGGGATTTGGGGAAGCTAACAACTAAATAAAAAAGTAAATAAAGTTTCGAGATTGAAATCATGATTACAAAACTGAGCCACACTTCCGAAAAGTCTATCAATCTATACACACACACACACACACACACACACACACACACACACACACACAAAAAAAAAATGGGCAGGTACCACCATTATGAGGAACTTTCACATCCCATGTTATATTCATCTCCATGGTCAAAATATCCAGCTCCCAGCCCAGAACAATACAAGAGAGAAAGACTTGTAAATTACGAGTTGTGGCAATCACAGAGTTTCTGTATTATTCAGCCAACTGCTATTTTAGCAGTATTTGATCAGACGAATTTGAACATACAGTGGATATAAAAAGTGTACACACCCCTGTTAAAATGCCAGGTTTTTGTGATATAAAAAAATGACACCACAATAAATCATTTCAAAACTTTTCCCACCTTTATGTGACCTATAACCTGTACAATTCAATTGAAAAACAAACAAATCTGTTAGGGGAAAAATATAAAAAATGTACAATAAGATGGTTGCATAAATGTGCACACCTTTAAACTAATACTTTGTTGAAGCACCTTTTGGTTTAATTACAGCATTCAGTATTCTTGGGTAGGAGTCTATCAGCATGGCACATTTTGACTTGGCAATATTTGCCCACTCTTCCTTGCAAAAGCACTCCAAATATGTTAGATTGCGTGGGCATCTCTTGTACACAGCCCTCTTCAGGTCACCCCACAGATTTTCTATTGGATTTAGGAATGGGCTCTGGCTGGGCCATTCCACAACTTTAATTTTCGTCTGGTGAAGCCATTCTTTTGTTGATTTGGATGTATGCGTGGAGTCATTGTTTTGTCGAGAGGTGAAATTTCCCTTTATCTTCAGCTTTCTAGCAGACGCCTGAAGGTTTTGCACCAAAAGTGACTGGTATTTGGAACTGTTCATAATTCCCTCCACCTTGACTAAAGCCTCAGTTCTAGCTAAAGAAAAGCAACCCCAAAGCATGATACTGCCACCACAATGCTTCTCCATTAGGATTGGTGCTCTTTTGGTGATGTGAAGTGTTGTTTTTGTGCCAAACGTACCTTTTGGAATTGTGGCCAAAAAGTTCAACCTTGGTCTCATCAGACCATAACACATTTTCCCACATGCTTTTGGGAGATTTGAAGTATTGTTTTGCAAATTTTAGCCAGACCTGGATGTTTTTCTGTGCAAGAAAAGGCTTCCGTCTTGCAACCCTACCCCATAGGCCAGACATATGGAGAATACGGGAGATTGTTGTCACATGTAATACATAGCCAGTACTTGCCAAAAATTCCTGCAGCTCCTTCAGTGTTGCTGTAGGTCTCTTGGTAGCCTCCCTGACCAGTTTTTGTCTTGCCTTTCATCAATTTTGGAGGGATGTCCAGTTCCTTGCAATGTCACTGTTGTCCCATATTTTCTCCACTTTTTGATGACTGTCTTCATTACGCTCCATGGTATATCCAATGGTGTGTAAATTTTTTTGTACCCTTCTCCTGACTGATACCTTTCAACAATGAGATCCCTTTGATGCTTTGTAGCTGTCTGCGAACCATGGCTTTTGCTGTAGCAGGCAACTGAGTAAATGTCAGGAAAATCCTACTAGGACAGCTGAACTTTATTTGGGGTTAATCAGAGTCTCTTTAATTGATGGCAGGTGTGTACCCAAAAAGACTGAATGCTGTAATTAAAGCAAAAGGTGCTTCAACAAAGTATTAGTTTAAGGGTGTGCACACTTATGCAACCAGATTATTGTACGTTTTTTATTTTTTATATTTTTCCCCTAACAGATTTTTTGTTTTTCAATTAAATTGTACTGGTTATAGGTCACATTAAAGGTGGGAAAAGTTTTGAAATTATTTGTTGTGGTCTCATTTTTTTATATCACAAAAACCTGGCATTTTAACAGGGGTGTGTACACTTTTTATATCCACTGTATTTGATTTGGAGTGTGAAGACAAAACTCAAATTTAAAAAGACAGCTAAAGGTGAGCTCAGCATTTTAGTTAATTTTATATCTTGTTCTTCTGCTAGGGCAATCACTGAAGTGCCATGATTTTAACCAGCTGAATTGTCAGGGTCGGAATTATGTTTAAACAAAGTAATTACAAATGAGTCAACATACAATACTTCATAACTGACTTCAAAGTCATGTTCAGAAAACCATGTGCATATGTGCTTTAGTGGGAATGCAAGTAAAAAAAATAAAAACATAAACTTTACTGAACTGAATGCTGAGCCATGTCTGTGTCTCTTTCTGCATATACACCTGCACCACTATACATACAAACATTCCGAAGGAAAACAACAACCAAACTCAACATATGAAGTTAACAACAGGTACCTATCAGATACCTGAATGTCAGTACTATAAAATGTAAAAGTTCATTTAAACTACAGTAGTCAACCTACTCCAGTGAATAACAAGAGCTGTGGCTCCCACACAATTTTTAGTATGCTTCTCATTTTGGCTAAACTCACCCAGTTTAAACATATATTAGCAGTAGTTACACAAACATATTGCAGCTTTTTTGAACCTCTCCATACCCGAAGAGGGAAGTATACGCTGTGTATGTCTTAATCACGGAAAGCTTCAAAGGTACTATGTACAAGAAAGCACAGTTGCATAAGTAAACGTAGCATAACAGTAAATGCTCTAATAGATCATTTTTGTAGTAGCTTAAGCTACTTGGATTATATTTTGCCAAGGATATGAACAACTGGTCAGCTTTTCAAAGCTTAAGGGCACCTTTCTCTTGCTCTAACTGCCAGGAGCTTGAGCAGAGCTCCATATCAAATGCAGTGAGAGAATCCAAAAGCTAAAGAGATTTCTTGCCCCAAGGAGGGAGGCAATAGCCCTGAAAGAGCAAAAAAATGCTAGAAAATGCTAAGAACTGTAAAACAAGAATAACGTATACACATCCACACCCTAGTAATACAAAGACAACCAAAGATGGGAGGAAGGGGGTGGCTACTGCAAGTCTCATCTGCTTAGAACACCTGCTGTTATGGTATGTTTACTTGTACAGTTATACTATAATTGACATTAGATCATTGTTTCTGTAGTCTAAGCTATCATGGTAGATTACTATAGCACAAAACCTTATAGGGAGGAGAAAGAAAATGAAGACTCCGGGAGTCCAAAGAGAATGGTCCGAGCAAACCCTATTAGGGACCTGGAAAATAAATTCAGTTTATAGTACTTTGTAAAAGTATTTACGGAGGATCAAGAATTATCTCTGGAGTACTTCTTCCCCTTTCCAGAAAGCCACAGAAGAAGCCATATTCCTGGTGGAATGAGCCCTAAACCTGCATGGAAATGTCTCATTATGGTCAGAACAACAAAAGGAAATGATATGAGACAACCATGTGGAAATTGTCTGCTCTGACACTGATTTTCCTTTTCTCTTATCTTTACAGGAGAGAAACAGCGGATTGACTTTCCTTAAGGACCCAGTTTTGTCTAGGAAGTATCTGAGCTGCCTGTGTACATCCAGAATATGTAGGATCCTTTCACCCTTGTTTTGGTGTTCTGGAAGAAAAGAAAGGGAGATTAATAGATTGGTTGAATGTAAACTCTTAGACCACTTTTAATAGATTGGTTCAAGGTAAACTCTTAAACCACTTTAAGCATAAAAGAATTTGATCTCAAAGAAACCAGTCTTTGTGGAACACTAAGTAGGGCTGCCTCACCATACAAGCGTGCAACTCAAAAGCTCTTGTAGCAGAAGTAAAAGCAAAGAGTAAAACAATCTTCCATGCCAGAACCTCCAATCAGGCTGATGAGCTGGTTCAAATGGAAAAGAGAGAGTTTTGGTAAGCACAAATTTCAGATCCCCTGTTCTCTATGTGGATGGATATGTAAAACCCCTTTCAAAAACTACTTGACCTGGAAGCAGGAAAAAGGTGATCCAAGAGCAGGCAAGTATAAATGGCTGACAGAAAAAAATCTTGATAGAAGAGTAAGAAAGGCCAGAGAACAATAACTCACACAATCCAAAACCAGAGGCAAGCTGCCTTAGATTTATTTATTTATTTAACATTTGTTTACCTGAAAGTCCGACTTGGAACAAAGCCAATTTTCAGCGGAGGCCTGGGGAGAAATCCTCTAGAGGCACATCTTTGAAATGTGGGAGGAAACCGGTTCACCCAGAGGAAACCCACATGAATGCAGGGAGGACATGCAGACTCTGCACAGAAGGCACTCCTGCCGAGAGTCAAATTGGAGAACCTCTTGTTGTGAGGTGACAACGCTACCACTGCACTACTGAGCAGATATATATGATTTCCTAGTAGCATTTTTTTTAGCTTTCTTCAGCACCTGCTGCGCATACTCAGAAAAAAAGGGTGAGTAAAAGGCATCAAAATTCTATCACCCAGGCAGTCTGTTGAAGAGTATTTAGGATGGGGTGTATTAAACAACCCAGATCTTGTGTGAGTAGATCCAGTCTGCGGGGGAGCGTGTAGTTACTGCCCTTGGCCAGACTCTAAAGAAGGGAGAGCCACTGTTGCCTGGGCTAAAAGGGAGCTACCAGTATTATCTCTGGGGTGTGCATCTGGGTCTTTAGAAGAACCCTGAATATTAGTGGAATGGATGGAAAGATATAGAGGGCCATTACAATCCATGGGCAGAGAAAGCATCTGTCTTCTAAGCCTGTTTGCAAGGAATTCCAGAGCAGAATTTTTTTAACTGTATTTTGAAAGTAGCCAAACAGATCTACTTGAGGAGTCCCCCCAACAGCTGGATCAGTTCTTGGAAGAACTCCAGGTGCAGTCTCCATTTGTGAAGGTCTATCCTGGTCCTGTTTAATGTGTCTGCTATAATGTTTTTCTCTGAAGGAATATCTAAAGCCTGAAGAGTCTGCAAAGGAGGTAAAATCTGGTACATCCTGTTTATGTACCACATCACCGAGGTGTTGTCAGTGAAAACTTGTAGAACTTGCAGAGGCCCAGGAGACTGGAGATAATTTAGGGCCTTCAAAGCGTTTGTCACAGCCATCATCACTTTGACATTTATATACGAGTACTATGTCATTTTTGTTCCATGGACCTTGCACTTTCAGCCCATTTGGACTCAGTTCTCCATGCCAGGTGTGAAGCGTCTGTTATGACGGACTGAAAAGGAAGCAGAAGGGAGAATGGCAGACCTGGATTCCATGAGAACTGGTCTACCCACTATAGGACCTCTGTCCTTATAAATCCCAGAACTGAACTCTGAAAAAACAAAGGGTGCAGATGTTGAGCTCAGACTGACCTAGGATACCACTGAATTTTTCTCACATTAAGTCCATCCTGGGGAATCATAATCATAGAAGCCATGTACCCCAGAATCCCAAGAAATTCCCTGGCAGATACCTGGTTTTGATTGGAAAAACTTTAAGAACATCTCCACTTTGTCTGGAGGTAGAAATTTTCTTCCCAAGGCAGAATCTAGCAGACTTCTCAGCAAAAGTATTCTGTGAGAAGGGATGAGAGATTAAGTTCACTTGAAAACCCAAACTGAAGAGAAGTTACTGAACACTTGCTAAGGACTCCGACTACTGGAAAAAATCTACAAATATAAGACAATCATCCAAAGATGGAAAATGAAAATGCCTTGAAGTCTGCAATAAGCAATTACTGGAGCCAGGCACTTTGTAAATACTCTTGGAGCAGCATATAGTCTAAAGGGTAAGACAAGAGAATTGATAATGTAAACCAGATACAGAAAATGTTAAACATCTAAAAAGTTTGCCAAGTGGAATGTCATCTAGGTATATTTCATGTCTAGCTTTACCATGAAACATGTAACATGGTCTAAAGGAATATATTTTGAACTCTGGGACATTGATAAGAGAACAGAGAAAGGAAAGTTTATCACAGGCCTCCCAAGTCCCATTTTTCTTTGGCATCAGAAAAGCCATTGAAAAAAATAATTTTCCCATCTGACAAGTGAGTATTGGTTCTAGGACTCCCTGAGATAAAAATAAGTTATGTACTTACCATAACGTTCCATCTGTGTTGTCCATTTTCATTCTTCCTCAACCATTGGGTTCAGATCCATACCTCAGATCTGATTTGGCCGTTACTATAGCTCATGGCCAACTGAAATTAATACCTCAGATATTATTTGCTAGATGACATAAGTAATAAATATCAGAATAATGTTCCTAAGAAAGGAAATCCAATACATGGAGCTCCATACAAGACACTGTGATGTCTGTGATGCATCTTGCTCTTCCACAAGTCCACACTGACAAAGGCTGGGGGTTGATGGGTGGAGAGTTGAGGAAGAATGAAAATGGACAACACAGATGGAGCATTATGGTAAGTATATAACTTCTTTACCTGAGGTTGTCCATTTTTATTCATTCCTCAACCACTGGGACAGAGTCTTCACCTATCTAATATCCCAGGTAGACTCTAGGAAGGATGTTCCTGAGCACAGCTGAACCAAAGAATGCTCATCCCCTCAAGACCAGATCCAATTTGTAAAGAGTAATAAAAGTATGAGGATTCATCCATGTAGCAGCTGCACATATATCATCCATGGAATGATTGGATAAAAATACTGACAAGGTTGTCATAGATCTACTAGAGTGAGCTCTTAGAGGTTTTGGCAATGGAATGACTGATTTATTATCGACATAAGCTATGCAATCAGTAATCCACCTTGTCAATGTTACATTTGTAACCAATTTGCCTAATTTATTACCTGCAAAGGATACAAATAAATGATCAAATTTTCTAATCTCTTTTGTTCTGTGTAAGTAGAAACGTAATTGTCTATGAGCATCCAGCACATGTAACATATATTCACCTTTGTTTTCACATTTTGGGAAGAAAACAGGCAAGTTAATAGTCTGAATCAGCCGAATTCTGGCACTACCTTATTAAGGAAGGAAGGGTTGGTTCTTAATGTCATCCTATCCTTGTGGAAAATCAAGTAAGGAGGTTTAGAGGATAACGCTTGAAGTTCTGAAATTCTCATAGCAGAGATAATGGCCACTAAAAATATTGTCTTCCAGGTCAGAAATCTAAGTTCACATTTCGCTGCAGATTCGAAGGGGGAATGGATCAAGGCCTGCAATAGAAGATTCAAGTCCCATGGAGGAGTAGAATCTTTCTAAGGTGGTCTAAGTAAAATAGTACCTCTTAGGAAGGCCTTGCATATCTTAGTGGACGTTAGAGAAGAATTGTCAGCTCCAGCATGAAAGTTAGAGATTGCAGCAAATTGAACTTTAATGGTAGGGGAGCTAGCTCCCTCATTAAAAATTTCTGCCAAAAGTTTTAAGACACTTTGTGTAGGGGCTAAAAAGGGATCAGTATGTTTTTGATGTGCCCAACAAACAATCTTCTTCCATAGCAGAAGCTTTATGGGAAGACAAAAGTAAATGATGAACAGGAGACGACAGCGCAGGTAGTCTGGCTATTAATGGAAGTGGAGAAACCATACTGTTAGCTTGATGTTTGAAATATCTGGATGAATTATGCCTGTCGGGTTAGACAGTAGGTCTGGAATCACATCCAGAATCCAAGGAGGGTAAAGAAGATGAAGCCAAAGGAAGGGTAACCAAACTTGTTGAGGCCAGTAAGATGTAATGAGGATGACTTTGCTCTTCAAGCTTTCAGCTTTCCTGCAGAAACTTGGGAATTAATGGAGCTGGTGAATAAGCATAGAGAAGATCAGAAGGCCAATCGTGGAACAGAGCGTCCATCTGTGATTCCTCCATTGGGGGAATTAGGGTGAAAGGCTGCTGAACTTGTTGTTTAGGGGATATGCAAAAAGATCACAGCAAGGCTGGTCCCATTGACAGAAAACTGCTTCCATCACCGTCTTGTTCAGAGACCACTTGTGAGGTAGTAGAATAGACCTGCTCAATTTTGTTGCTATCATGTTGGAGTTCCCCCAGAATGTGCAGTGAAATCATAAAACTGTTGGATGAGATCACCTCTTGCCACACACTGAGTGCTTCTTGATGCAGGCAGTAAGATCTGGTTCCACTACTGACATATTGCCTGTTTAAATCGCAGTTGTCCCCACAGGTACAACATCCTGAAAGGCTTACAGTGCTAAAAGCAATGCTCTCATCTCCAGGACATTTACATGCAAATTGGCCTCTTCTTGGCCCCTGCCCCCCAACCAATCTGGGATGTGTCTGTGGGTCACTATGGCTTTGGGTTGAGGGAGAATGAATGGACAACCTTGTAAAAGCTGATAGATCTTATCCACCACCAAAGTTATCATTTGCATGCCTGTGTGATACTTATTTGAGCTGATATCTGCTGATATAGAATTGGCCATTGGGATGCTAGTATCCAGAATAATTCTCATAATATATCTTGCCAAGTGGACTAGAATTATGGCTACTTACATTGACCCCAAGGCTTGAAAAATCAATCGGACTGAAATTTTGGTGCTGTGAACAATTTTTGTGACCTGAAAACTCAATGTCTGAACTCTGGACAAGGAAAGTGAAGCTGTTGCAGATACTGTACAGAAAATTGCTCCTATGAACTCCAGTGTTTGAGATGGTTGCAACTGAAATTTGTTGAAATTCACTGTAATTCCTAGAAGAGAGCAAGTTTGGAGTAGCTTGTCTTTCGCTATTATGAACAGATGCCTGGTCGGAGTGGTAATGAGCCAGTAATCTAAATACAGAAACACTAATAATCCCTACAGTCTCAAGCGAGCTGCATCCACTGCCATACATTTAGTGAACACCCTGGGGGGCTGTGGTGAGACCAAAGGGCAGGGCTCTGAAATGGAAATGACTGGCTCCCAGCTGGAAGCATAAGAACCTTCTGGACCTCCTGTTCATTTTTATGGGATAGTGAGCATCTTGAAGGTCTATCGAGCACATCCAATTGTCCTTGTCTAGGAACAGCAAGACGGACTGAACTGTGACCATTCAAAACTTCGAGTGTTGAACCGACTTGTTCAATTTGCTGAGATCCAAAATTGGTCTCCAGTCCCCTGTTTTCTTTGGCACTAAAAAAAATCTCGAGTAAGTTCTGTATCCTTTCTGGTCTGGTGGGACCTCTTGGATGACTCTTTTTTTCTCGTAGCTTTTGTATTTCCAGTGCTGCTACTTTCCTTTGATTTGGTAGAACATCTGGAAACTTTTGTGAGGATGGAGTTCCTCCTTGTTTGTTGATGTACCAAACTACTGACATATTGCCTGTTTAAATCGCAGTTGTTCCAACAGGTACAACACCCTAAAAGGTTTGCAATGCTAACAGCACTGCTCCCATCTCCAGGACATTTAAATGAAAATTGTCCTCTTCAGGGGGCCAATTTTCTTGGACTGTTTCTACAGGAACTGCCCTCCCACCCAATCTGGGATGTGTCCTTGGTCACTATGGCTTTGGGTTGAGGGAGAATGAATGGGCAGCCTTGTAAAAGCTGATATGATCTTATCCACCACCAAAGGTATCCTTTGCATGCCTGTGTGATCCTTAATTGAACTGATATCTGCTGATAAAGAATTGGCCATTGGGATGCTAGTATCCACTGAAGAATCCTCATATGATATCTTGCCAAGCGGACTCGAATTATGGCTGCTGACATTGACCCCAAGGCTTAAAGAATCAATCGGACTAAAATTTTGGTGCTGTGAACAAGTTTTGTGACCTGAAATCTCCCAGATACAGATTTTGCTGTATCGAGGACTGTTTGTAAGCTTCTGAGTCCCCCAAGCCTGTCTATGTCGAAGGGAAGCCTTCTAGCTTGTCAGTGGGAGTGGTAAGCACTAGGTAGCCTATCTACCATAAGCGGAGTAGTTTCTGGCCCAGAAATTGTAGTTTATTGGCCATTTGGGCAGTTTTTCCATCTCTTTCAACTTTTTGGTTTAAAAGTCCACATTTGCACTTGTTTCTCACCTTTCCTGTAACTAGTCTAGTCCGGATACAGACTTGCTGTAACCAGGACTGTTTGTAAACTTCTGAGCCCCCAAGCCTTTCTTTGTTGGAGAGAAGCCTTCTAGCATATCAGTGGGAGTGGTAAGCACTAGGTAGCCTATCTACCACAAGAGGAGTGGTTTTTGGCCCAGAAATGGTAGTTTATTGGCTGATTGGGCAGTTTTTTCCATCTCTTTCAACTTTCTGGTTTAAAAGCCCGCATCTGCACTTGTTTCTCACTTTTCCTGTAACTAGTCTAGTCCAGATACAGATTTGCTGTATCTAGGACTGTTTGTAAGATTCTGAGCCACCCCAAGCCTTTCTGTGTCGAAGGGATGCCTTCTAGCTTGTCAGTGGGAGTGGTAAGCACTAGGTAGCCTATCTACCACAAGAGGAGTGGTTTCCAGCCCCAACATTGTAATTTATTGGCCATTTGGGCAGTTTTTCCATATCTTTCAACTTTCTGGTTTAAACGCCTGCATTTGCGCTTGTTTCCTGCCTTTCCTGTAACTAGTCTAGTCCAGATACAGTTTTGCTGTATCCAGTACTGTTTGTAAGCTTCTGAGCAGTGCCAAAGTCCGCTCTTCAATTTTTCACTTAAATCTGCTAGTTATCTCCTCTCCTGCACTTTTACTAGCTTATTAGTCTAGTACTTTATCAGACTTCTTGCAGCAATTATTGTAGCACACAAAAGTGCTACCAGCACTAAACATTCTACAAGGAAACCGCTCCAGTATGTATTATTAATGCCCACCCCTCCAGGCATATCTAAAGTTCAGTTCCCCATGCTTTCATCTAATACCCTGGTGAACTTGGGCATCCTGATGCAATGTAGTAACTGCCTCATGTACACCAACAACCCTCTCCTCTTACCTCCCAACACTCAGACTTGCAAGAGATGCACTTATATATCCAAATTGGAAGCCATGCACTCTCCAGCCAAGACCGGAATAGCTGGTCAAGAGGAGAAGGTCAACACTTGAGCCACACCACATGAAACACATAACCCTCCAGAACAAACACCAGTACTGCCTTCACAAAGAAGCACAAACCACACACCAACCTTCATGGAGGCTCTCAATAAAAATCTATCCAAACAGCAGAGGCCTCCAAGGCAGACACGCACTCAACCACCACAACACAACACTAATCACGAGACACATACGTCTCCTAAAGAGTGTGCCACTCAACCAAAGCCCCTAAGGCAAAACAGCATTCCCAACACACTAGTCATAGGTGACTCGATAGTGAGGCACACTGATGTCCCACTCACTAGGTTGAATAAAGAGAAAGTAACAGTCAGCCGCCTGTCAGTTGCCAGGATCCACCACATAATGCACACACTCAGGTCCCTCAACAACAGGTACAAATATGACTCTGTCATTGTACATGTGAGTGTGAATGACCTGAGATGTACCTCCATGGACTACATGAAAAGAGACATGGAGGAGCTCTCGGAATATGTAGCCCAGGCGGGTATGACCCTAGCCCTGAGCAGCATCCTACCATCACCCAGACTTATACCACAGTGCAAGCAGAAAATGATTGATTTCAACAATTGGCTAAGTTTCTGGTGTTATTCTAAGGGGATCCAGTATCTGTCTGCCTGGGATGACATGATTGACAGACTTCGATGCTTTGCCAGAGATGGCCTGCATCTGTCACCCCTGGGCTTCCGGATACTGGCCAAGGCTTTTGCCACCCCTACGGTGTCTTTTTTAGGTGGTGTTCCAAAGACCAAATTAACACCATAACAGCCACAAACAAATGCAATCTGAGGGTCATGATGTGTAACGCTAGAAGTCTAAATCTCAAAATGCACTCACTCAAAGCACTCCTTAAAATGGAGAACATCGACATCTGTGCTGTAATACAGACCTGGTTCAAGGCAGCAGAAAGCACCCCTGCACTACCAGGCTATAACTCATTCCACACCTTTCAGCCCCAGAGCTTGGACTGAATCTCCAAAGGCGGTTGTGTTTCCATATTCATAAAGGATGTGCACACCTCCAGACTGGTGGCCCAGCATAACGCATCAGAGATACTTCAGGTGCAGCTAACATTGGGTAATACAGCGATTCAGGTCATAGATTGCTATAGGTCCCTAACCATGTCCGGAGGCTCACACTCTGTTTCTAAGCACCCTGGGGAATATTAGGGTCCAACATAACACTCTCATACTGGGCGACTTGAACTACCCCTCCATTAACTGGGAAAACTACTCATGTACCAATACACTTGCCCAATGTTTCCTTGAATTTATTAATTCCAATGCCCTGGACCAGCTCGTTCTTACCCCCACTAGAGGTAGCAACATCCTTGACCTGGTTATTAATAACATGGGCGACCGTTGCTCTACACCATTAGTCAACTTCTCCCTGGTTAGATCCGTCCACAAACTAATCACCTTGGAAATCCACAGCCCACCCCCCGGCAAAGGTAACCACCATAAAAAACTTCTCCAAAGCTAACTTTGGGCTCCTAAAAACAGAGGTGGCCAACTTCACGGCACCCATGCAAATGGAGAATAGTGGCATGACCGCCAAATCATACACCAATGCACTGTATGAACACGTACACAAATGCTTGGATCTCGCCATATCCAATAGAACCAAATCGCTCTCCTCCAAAAAAAGGAAGCCAATCTAGTGGTCCCCTGCCATAAGCAAACTCTACAACAGAAGAAGGAAACTGATGCGGAATAATGTGAAGTCCCCAAGACTGGAAAAAAACCCTTATCAGCCTCAACAAAAAGTTGAGATCCCTCATCAAATCCTCTAAAGCTAGCTATGAAAACAGAATTGCAGAAGATAGTAAAGACAACCACAAGGCCTTCTATAGTTATGTAAAGAATCTCCATGGCAATACCCAGATTTGCTCTGAGCTACTGTACAATGGTATCCCCTATAATGAGCCACCAGATATTGCCAATATTCTGGCCGACAGATTCAGTGCCAACTTTACCCCCCCCCCCCCCAAGGACCAATCACAATACCAGTAGATTGCCAGGCACCCAGCATTACTGCTGCACAGATTAAAACAGCACTGTCCAAGGCCAAGAATACAGCTTCTATGGGACCCGTCAATATCCCTGGCTGTGTTCTACAGGAACTACAGAGTGAATTGGCAGCTCACCTGTATGCCCTGTTCAATCACAGCCTCACCTCAGGCTTTGTCCCTACCAAATGGCACACTGCTACAGTCATCACTCTCCACAAAGGAGGAGCGACTACAGACCCTGGGAACTATCGCCCCATTAGCCTGATGATATATGCAAAGCTATGGAACACATCATCATGGACCTAATAAACAAGGATACAGGGAATCTCCAAACTCTGGATCCCACACAGTTTGGTTTTGTGAAGGGTAGCTCATGCCTGCTCAACTTGGTTGACTTCTTTGAGTCAGTCACCAGAGGTGTGGATGAAGGTAGGGTGGTTCATACAGCCTACCTTGATCTGGCCAAGGCTTTTGATACCATTCCCCACTCAGGAATCATAGAAAAACTCACTAAGCCAGGCATCAACCCCTATATCACCAGGTGGGTTGCAAAATGGCTCAAAGATAGAACTCACAGTGTGAAAGTAGCTGACTCCAAGTCAGACTGTCGACTAGTCATGAGTGGAGTCCGACAGGATTCAGTCCTGGGTCCTACCCTGTTTGGTATCTACTTCTCTGAAGTCCAAGCCAACACAAAGGGACTCTGGCTGACAAAGTTCACAGACGATTGCAAGTTAGGAGCTATTATTAACTCCCCACGTGATGTTGACAATCTACAGAAAGGTCTCACTGAGACCAACAACTGGTGTCAGAACCATGGCCTTAAGCTCAATGTCAAAAAATGTGTCATCATCCCTTTTGGGGAAAAACCCGGTTCCCATGAATTACCACATCCATGGTAGTTCACTGAACACAGAAGGTGTCATGAAAGGTCTGGGACCACAGTTTGACAGCAACCTCTCTTTTGACCACCACGTTGCCACTGTGGTCAGAAAGTCTTTCTATGTGGCACATTTCATTACTAAGGGTTTTGCATCTAGGAAGAAAGTGGTCATTGTCTCTCTCTACTCTTCCCTCATTAGGCCAATCGAGTATAATGCCCCATTTGGCATGTACCGCACTAGACACCTGCAACAACTGGAAAGGCCACAAAAGTACCTCACAAAGAGGATCCTAGGCCTTAAACACTTGTCCTATATGGACAGACTCAAACAACTACAACTATTCTGTATCATAGGTTCATAGGTAGGTACTAGGCTATCTGCCCGAGGGCATTTATAAACCTAGCCAGAGTGTGCCGGCTTTCACTGCCCCATTGATTAATTAACTGACCCGTTGTCAAGCAGAGCCAATGAAGTGATCCCAGGGGTGTATTTTCTGTTACCCATCCACTCATCAAGGTTTCTCTTAAAGAGTGTTAGTGAGGGGCTCTGCCTAATGTAGTTTGTAATTTTGTTCCAAAGCATGGGGAGTCTCTGTGACAGGAATCTATCCCCTCAGCATGATCCATTTATTGCTGTGGTGAGGTTTAGCTCACTAGAGCATGTGGCTCGCAGTGACTTGGATTTCTTTAGGTGGAGCATGTCCATCAATTCTGAGTTGGACATGGCTTTGTAAGTCAGGTAGAGATCACCTCCGAGTAAGCGATATGCCACTGAGTACAGCCAGAGTTTTGAAAGTCAGGCTACATAGGCCATATGTTTGAGGCCAGTAATCCTCTTAGTGAGGTACTTTTGTGGTCTTTCTAGCTGTTGGAAGTGTCTTGTGAGGTACATCCCAAATGGGGCATAGTACTCTATGATGGGTCTAATGAGTGATGGAGTTGAGGGGTACTATAACCTCTATTTCTAGATGTGAACCCTTTAGTAATTAGATGGGCCACACAGAAGGATTTCCTAACTACTTTGGCAATATGATTGTCAAAGGAGAGATTACTATCTACTTGGGTCCCCAGATCTCTTATTACCTCTTCTGTATTAAGGGGGCTGCCACCTATGTGGTAATTCATGGATGTTTTGTTTTTGATGACTATGCATTTTTCGGCATTTAGCTTGAGGCCATGACTTTGACACCAGGTGTCCGTCTCAGTAAGGCCCTTTTGGAGGATGTCCATGTCGGCAGGAGTGTCAATTATGGCTCTAAGTTTGCAGTCATCGTCGAACTTGGTTAGCCATAGTCCTCCTGCGTTTGCCTGTACTTATGAGAGGTATATGCCGAACAGTAGGGGTCCCAGGACCGAGCCTTGTGGGACACCACTTGTGACTGGTTTAGAGTCGGACCTGGAGCCCGCTATTCTTACCGTGCGAGTTCTGTCTGTAAGCCAGTTGGCAACCCATCTTGTGATGTAGGCATTTATGTTCAGGCTGGTGAGTTTTTCTGTAATACCTGAGTGAGGAATGGTGTCGAAAGCCTTGGAGAGGTCAAGGTAGGTTGTGTGAACAGCGTGTTTAGGAGGGGGGGGGGTTACTTAATTCCGTAGTTCATGCAAGACGCAGCCTGGGACACCATCTGGCCCCATTGACACTGTGTTTTTGGCTTTTGAAAGGGCTGTTTTCACCTGTGCGTCTGTGATTTCTGGGACACTACACTTTTCCGGTATTGTTGTGGGCCCTTTTGGGGATGAGAGGGGGGTGAAGTTTGCACTGAATCTATCTGCCAGGATGTTGGCAATATCAGTAGGTTCAGTATATTTTGTGCTATTTTGCACTAGTTCAGTGCATATCTGTGACTTGCCACTTAAAATAGCTAAAGAAGGCTTTGTGGTTATATTTTGAATCCTTGGCTAGTTTTCTTTTGAAGTTAGCCTTGGATGATTTTATGGGGGACCTTAGTTTCTTACTGATACTGATCAGGGATGTCTTTCCTTCTTGGGATTTGATTTTTTTTCTGAACTAGTTTCCTCCTTCTATTGTATAGCCTGTTTATGGCAGGGGTCCACCAGACTGGTTTCCTTCTCTTAGAGGAGTGAGTCTTGGTTTTGCTACAGATAACAAGATCCATGCATTCTTGTAGGTGCTCATAGAGTGCATTTGTAAAGGTTTCTGCATCTTGGGCAGCGTTATCCTTAAGCGCGGGGGCTGTGAAACTTACCACCTGTCTTAAGTAAGGTGAAGTTTGCTTTAGAAAAGTTTTTTACTGTGGCTTCCTTACTTGGGGGTGGTGGTGGGGTGTGGACATCCAGAGTGATTAGTTTATGGTCTAATCTAACCTGTGACGGGTTGACCTCCGGTGTGGAACACCTGTCGCCCATGTTGGTGATGACCAGGTCCATTATGTTTTCACCTCTGGTAAGGGAGTTTACCAACTGATCCAGGGCATTTGAGTTGATGAATTCCAGGAAGCAATGGGCCTGGGAGTTTGTACTTGAGTAGTTTTCCCAGTTAATGGTAGGGTAATTGAAATTGCCCAATATCAATGTGTTCAATAGGGCCTTCATGTTTTCCAGTGTCTCCAGAAGGGTGGAGTGGTGGTCCTGGGTCATGGAGGGGGATCTGTAGCAGGCCCAAAATTGCCTACTTAGAGACAATCTCTGCTTGACTTACAAAGCCATGTCTGACCCAGCTATGTTAAAATGCTACATCTAAAGAAATCCCAATCCCTCCGCACTACACGTTCCAGAGACCTCAACCTCATTACCACAATCAACAGAACGTGCTGGAGTGACAGGTTCATAACACCGACTGAAGAAACTCCAGCTCTATTCAGTCGCATACCGTCTGCTCAGAGGTGATCTGTGCCTGACATACAAGGCCATGTCCAACCCGGAATTAATGGACATGCTCCACCTCAAAAAATCCAAATCCACCAGAACCACGAGAGCAAGAGACTTAAACCTCAACATGGATATAAATAGGACGTGCTGGAGGGACAGATTCATCACCCAGAGACTCCCTACACTATGGAACAGAATCCCAGTCCATGTGAGGCAGAGCCCCTCACTGACTCTGTTCAAGAGAAATCTTGACGAGTGGATGGGAGATCGTAGGTTTACCCCGGGAATCATCTCTGTATCACTGCTGGACAGAGGCACAGCAAACTAATGGGTATAGTATTCTCATCCTAAGGGGTGGTGAAAGCCACACACACTCTGGCTAGGCTTATAAATGCCCTAGGGCAGATAGCCTAGTATGAACCTATGAACCTAAGAGATTATCCATGCTAGGAAATAGACTTCCCATACATGTTAAACAGAGCACCTCACTGGCCCTCTTCAAGAGAAATCTTGATGAGTGGATGGGAAATAGAAAATTCACCCCAGGGATCACTCCAGTGGATCTACTCGACAGAGGCACTGGGAACTAAGGTCGGGTGGCACGATGCCAGAGTAATCCTATGGGCTAGGCTTGTAAAAGCTTCAGGGCCATTAGACTAGAACACACCTATGAACCTATGTTTGAACTCCGGCTAGGGGAAGTGAAGCTGTTGCAGATACTGTAGTGAAAATTGCCCCTATGAACTCCAGTGTTTGAGATGGTTGCAACTGAGATTTGTTGAAATTTACTGTAATTCTCAAAATGGAGCAAGTTTGGAGTACCTTGTCTTTTGTTATTATGAGCAGATGCCTGGTAGGAGTGGTAATGAGCCAGTAATCTAAATACAGAAACATTAAGAATTCCTGCAGTCTCAAGTGAGCTGCAACCAATGGAAGGATAAGAACCTTCTGGACCTCCTGTTCATTTTTATGTGATAGTGTGCATCTTGAAAGTCTATCGAGCACATCCAATTGTCCTTGCTTAGGAACAGAAGGATGGACTGAACTGTGACCATCCAAAACTTCGAGTGTCGAACTGACTTGTTCAATTTGCTGAGATTCAAAATTGGTCACCAGTTCCCGGTTTTCTATGGGACTAAAATAAATCTTGAGTAAGTTCTGGATCCTTTCTGGTCTGGTGGGACCTCTTAAATAACTCTTTTTCTAGCAGCTTTTGTATTTCCAGAGCTGCTACTTTCCTCTGATTGGGTAGAACATCTGTAAACTTTTGTGAGGATGGAGGTAGAAGGGAAAAGGGAATTAGATAACCTCTGGAAATAATCCTCTGCACCCAGGTGTCTTTTGTAATATCTAGCCAGGCTCTCTGGTGCAGGGATAAATGACCCATGGTTGCTTCCAGAGGGGGACAATCTGGCCTCCTTGAGCCTGTCAGAGAATGTGCCTCTAGACCCTTGGTTCTGTGGGCCACCTGAGCCACTTGAGTGGTGGCTTCCATTAGCTTTCCCCCTCTGCTTCTAGGGAACCATCTCCACGTGGATTTTGGAAAGGACCCTGACATTTTTTGAACCACATTTTCCACCTCCCTTATTGATTCCTAGAGAAGGTTCTTTGAGTGGTCGAAAAATGTACTCCTACAGTAGAGGGAATCTTTCCATCTTTTTCACACTGGAAGAGTTTCCTTCACCTTGGGGCCAAACAAGGAAGATCTGTCAAAGGGAGCATTGATGAAAGAAAAGTTGAACAGCTCCACAAAGTCACACAAGTGCATCCAGGCATGTCTCCTAGATGCCTGAACACTCCTTCCTTTAGGTACTTTCAGCTGCATGACCTCATGGACGAATTTAAAATGGACTGAAGGGTCACCAACTGTGAAGCTACCGAAGCTTGAGTCTCTGCAGTAGTGGTCCATGAAAGAGTGTTTGACAATTCCTTTATCAAATCACTTTGCAACCTAGTGAAATGTGCCAAAACATTCATCAACCTAAGAACAAAAGTTGCTGAAGTATAAACACACTTTCCAAATCTTCCCAAAGCCCTGGACTCTCTATTAGAGGAATGGACAGTGGAACTTTGTTCCACAAGTTCCTTCTTCATGGCTGCTGCCATGACCATGGCATCCACTGGTACTCCCTTGCTCTAGTATTGCTTTCCTGTTGGAGGTGCCAGAATTTGGTCTGGTCTCTTGGGGATAGGTTCAACCACATCAGGTTCCTCGCACACCCACTGAGAGATCAAATCAATGAGCTCATCAGTGGGCAGAGTTACCCAGGAGGTAGATGAGCCAGATCCAAGTGCCTCCAGAAACACAGATACCTCCAGAGAAGGATTTTGGGAAGACCAACTACCTGGTTGCTTGAGAATCTCCATAATGTTTCCAAATGACATGTCTTCAGGTGGTAATCAAGGGGATCCTTCCCCTTCATCTAAATCATTGTCTTCTGTGATAGATTCCTGTGTGAAATCCAAGTACCTCCTTTTGCACGTTCTCTTTCAGGGTACTGCCTCTATGAGATGTTCTGAGGAAGTGTAGGACGAGACGGTGATACTCTGCTGTGTAGTCTGGAGGGGTTGGACTGGCTGTCGCTGTGGAGTCGAATGTCAAGGCTCACGGCACAGAGACACATGAGATGTTGAAGGAAGATCTGAGGGGGGAGAGACCATCTGTCCTGGGAAGAAAAAAGCCGCTGGAGCTGAGGAGCCATACTTCTTCCCGATAGGCTTCGTCTGCCTCGAATGCAATCTACTCAAGGCAGAAGTTGGAGCCGAGCTGTTCAGGGCCAAGGATTTGATGGGTAGAGACAGCTCTGAAAACTTTGGAGTTGACTCCAACACCTCAGATTCAACCAGGATGCTTTGGCTCCGAACTCACTAGAGCTGGGGCACTCAGAAAACCCCTCTGATCCAAGGACAATACTTTCCTCAGATCTAATCTGGATGGTCTCTGCAAACTTGGATCCATGGACTCTGAAATGAAATGATAAATCAGAGAAGGAGCCGATACTTGAGGGGTAGAACTGGTCAAGGCTTCCTGACCTGAGGGGGTATGAGCCAGAAGAACCCCCATGTGTATCTGTGCCTAGAGAAACTTTCTCATCATTCTATTCATGTCGGCTTCAGTGAGATTCCTGGAAGAACGAGATGAAGCAATAGAAGGTGATTTGGAATGCCATCTCTCAAAGAAAGGAGATGGGATCCTAGATGGCACTGGGTCTATAGAGGGAGAGTATTAGATCCAAGGGACCTGAAATACTCGAATATGAAGACATTTTAGGTGAATCTGTGGAGGCTCCATTGAAGACAGAGTCGAATAACCCAACTTTTTCTGGGACTTTTTTGGGGCATCCTTAGAAGGTATCTTGGGGGGGGGGTGAGCCACAGATAATGGCTTCCAAAAAAGTGGTAGGCAGTAGTCCTTTAAGAATAAATTTGTTTTTACGGTCTGCTATTGCTCATGGATTAAAACTCTTGCAAACTGGGCCTAAACAACAACAGATGCAGAAATCATGAGTGTCAGAACAAGGTAGCTTATGACCACATTTAATGCACTTTTTAAATACTTTTTCAGACATGATAGAGAAGCAAAGATAGCTAAACAAAAAAGATTTGTTCTTGCTTTTTTTAAGTTATTTGAAAAGGGTAAGGAAGAATGAAAAGAGAAAAAGGGGGCATCAACAATGGTACGAAGGAATACACCAATGGTGTAAGAGAAATGTTTATTTATTTATATATATATATATATATATATATATATATATATATATATATATATATATATATATATAAAAATATATGCGTGTGTATATGTGTATATATATATATATATATATATATATATATATATATATATATATATATATATATAATATATATATATAAAGATGTTTTAAATTCTTAAGAAAAATACCAACAGTGGTATGAAAGAGGTACATTAAGTATACACAGGAGTAAAAAGGGGGGACGGTATTGTAAATTCATTTGACAGCAAAGCTGGCCATGTCTATGCACAAAGTGGCAAATGAGATCTGGGGTATGTTAGGGACTGGTGCATTGTGGGTAAGGAGAAGCTCAAGAGTTTCTGCTAGCCACGAGCTACAGTAACAGCTGAGTCATTTCCGAGATTCGGATCTGAACCCAATCGTTGAGAAAGAATGAAAATTGACATCATCAGATTATTTGTTCCAGAACTGGAGGAAACAGATATTTATATCTGGTTTACTGGGCAAGGAGGAATCCCCTTGAAAGGAGAAAGGGACTCCTATTTCCAAGTGGACCCCTTAGGTTCAAAGGTATTCACTAGGATAAAGACCACAAGGGCCTTTTTAAGCCTAACCATGCATCCACAATCTCTGACAAGTTCTGGTACCCTTGATAAGTGTAGACAGGGTCTTGGGAGATGAGACATTTACAAGTGGGGGCCTGGGAGATGAACCATTTACTGGTTGTTTGTGTCCATTAGAGACATAGTTGCAGGCCTGGGATGAATTTCCTGTTCCCCATCGAATTGTCCAAGTTACACATGATTTGGGTTAGGGATGAACTCTGCTCCATATAAATGGGGAGCATGTTCCCGAGACAGGGCAGTCTCTGGGATACATAAATGTCTTTCCAGCAGGTCCTATTTATAACACAGGCAAGGTTTAAGTGTTTAGAATGGATAATTCTGGTGCTGTTTGTTTTGCAGATATGCAGGAGGTCCATCATAGTAGTGTCTGACAATGCCCTGTATGCCAAGCATAGATCTCCCCTCAACAGCCTGTAGGAGACAGAATACAGGGAAAGGGCCTTGAGGCAGTCTTCTTAGGACATTTTACTTACGCCCTACATTCTTTTAGTGAGGAACCTCTGTGGACATTCCATTTGTTGGATATGCTTGGTTAGGTAAATACCAAAGGGGGCACTGTTCTCAATGATAGGTCTGATGAATGCCAAATACAGTGGAATAATAAGTTGCTCAACACAGAATGAATTCCTCACAACTGAAGACATGTGGTAGAGAAAGGCTAGATTATTGTCTATGAGTGTCCCTAAGTACCTGACTACTGGGTCAACTCTAAAGGGATGTGTTGTCAGCATGATAGTTACCAGGGGTGGATGACTTCCTGAAGGATACTCTTATGCATTTATTGGCATTTAATTTTAGTCCATGGCTCTGACACCAGTTGTTTGTCTGTGTATGCCCTTCCTGAAGAACATTTGTGTCACTGTGGGATTCAATGACAGCTCCTAATTTGCAGTCATCTGCAAATTTAGTCAGCCAGAGACCACTGACATTGGCCCTCACATCAAAGAAGTAAATGCCAAAAAGGAGTGGTCCCAGGCTTTTCCTTGAGGGAATGCACTTGTGACTGGCCTCTTTGTAGAGGTGGGCTCCCCAGTTCTAACTTCCCGGGTCCTGTCTGTGAGCCAGCTATCCACTGGGTGACATATGGGGTTTGTACCTAACTTCTTGAGTTTGTCAACAATGCCCGAGTGGGATATTGTGTCAAATGCCTTGGCCAGGTCAAGGTAGGCAGTGTGAACCATTTTGCCCTCATCCATTGCTTTGGTGACCTTCTCAAAGAAGTCCAACAGGTTGAGTAGGCATGACCTGCCATTGATGAAATGAAACTGGGTTGGGTCCAGTGTCTGGAGGTTTACTATATTATTGATCATTTCCATGATAATTCTTTCCATGGCTTTGTATACAAGACTAGTGAGACTTATGGGTCTGCAGTTTTCAGGGTCTGTAGATGACCCACCTTTGTGCAGACCGATGCCTGTTACTGTTCTCTGTTCATGTGGCATGAAGCCAGTTTGCAAGCTACAGTGAAATAGCAATTCCAGACGGCTTGATAGGTCATGTTATATGCAATTTAGAAGGCATCCTGGTATGTCTGGGACCACTGATGCAGAGTTTTTGGCCTTAGAGAGAGCATTAAGGACCTGTTCCCTAGTGGTAGCAAGAGGAGTTCTATTTGATGGTATTTCCTGAGGGAAGGTTTAGGGGGAAAGATGGGTAAAGTTGAAAGTCAGGTGGCTCCATTTACAATGAGCTCCGCACACAACTGTGTATTGCCTTTGAGGCTGCAGACAGAACATAGAATGCCTTCTAGTTGTCCTTGGCCTGGGAGGCCAAATTAACCTCAAATTTTGCTTTGGTAGACTATTTGTCCTCTGAGTTGTTTGTTTAGTTTAAGATTGCCTTTATCCTGCTGGGTGCTGCAATTCCTAATTTTTGCCATGATTTTCTTTTGTTATGCAACCAACTGATTTTGTGATTCCACCAGGTTGGTTTGCTTTTTGAGTTAGTTCTGTACCTCTTTCTGGTGGGTATAGCTACCTCAATGCAACTATTAACATGCGTATATAGGGTTTGTGTTAAGAGTTCTGCATAGGCAGCAGTGTTCTCAGGGTTTATGGGGGCTTGAAATGTTGCTAGGTTACTATTTAATAGCAGGACATTAGCCTTAGAGTAGTTCCTGAATATTCCAGGATTAGCTGGGGGTCCATGTTTTATTTTTACTTCTAGGGAGACCATTTTGTGGTCCGACCTTACCAGGGAAGACATTACAGTAGGGGGTGTGCAGCACTCTCCCATATTAGTGAGGATTATGAATCTCTATGCCTGTAAATTTGGTGACGTATAGGATTCCCAGTTAATAGTGGGGTAATTGAAGTCACCCATGAACATGATATTGGGTTGGATGGTGAATGTTTCCAATACGTTAAATACATGGTATGGGTTTCCTGGGTCATAGGGGGGGCCTATAGCTTGCAAGGAAATGTTATTGTATTTTGCCTATGGTTATTTGAATATGGAATAGCTCAAGTGCATTGTCCTGTTTGACCAGCCTTGAAATTTATTTCTGATTTAATTTGAGATACCTTCATCTTAGTTCCTGTCTGTGTAGTAGCTGGTCTAAATGTTTGGAAGGCATTCTAACCTGGTACTGTTGGTGTGCTCTCTGTGGTTTTAAACTATGTCTCAGTGACTGCCTAGACATTAGCATTCTCTAGGGAGAAGAGAGTTTCTAGGGAGTGAAGACTCCTAGCATTGAGCAGTAATACCATTAGATTTTCTTGGTTTTGATTTGCTATTTTGGAAGTACTTTCAGTTTGGCATTGCCCAAAAAGGCACTATGTGGGAGAACAATGTTTTAGTTAATATTCAAAAGCCTAGAGGAGACAGGTGCAGACTATCCCTGGCAAAGCAGAGTGGTCTGTTGACCATCTCCTTCCATGCTTACAAATATTGCACCCCCTTAGAATGACACCAGAAACTAAGCCAATTATTAATGTCATTCATCTTTTGTTCATATTGTGGCATCATCCTTGGAGAAGGTAAAAGTCTGCTCAATGCAAGGCTCATACCAGCCTGGGACATGTATTCTGAGAGCTCCATGATGTCTTTCTTCGTATAGTCTAGGGAGGTAAGTCTCAGGTTATTTACATGCACATGGACTATGAGTCATACTGGAACTTGTGGTCCAATGATGAATGGCATTCAGAATCCATTTGTTTGGAACAATCTCGTGCCACAAAGGAAGATGGAAACAGTGATACAGGGAGAAATTGCAAGGGTAGAGTGTGTGTGTGTTTTGGGGTGGGGTGGGGCTGAGCAGGCAAATAGTAATTCTGGCATTTTGGATTATCCTTGGTTTTGAGGCGCCTACTTTCTTTTTGGATCCTCCTTGCCATTGTTTTTTTTTTTTTTTTTTTTTTTTAATCTTGTTTGTTAACACCTTGCTGCTTGAACTGCAGTATGAAAAGGGAAGCTAAGGTGGAAATTTATTTTTATATGCCTTAAAAAAGGTAGTTCGGAAGATTTGGGTCACTTATGGAATCGACTTTATCCTCTTAGCCAACCTGTTAAGCACCCGAATGGAATTTACTTGTTCAAGGCAGAATTTAAAAATTCACTTCTAACATCTTTAGGAAGATTTTGAGGAAGTAAGCAAGCAAATCTTCTCATAACTGACCCCAAAATAGCAACCCTGGAGACAGTATTAGCAACGTCATAAGGACACTGTAAGGCACGCTTAATAACATGAGAAGCAGATACAAAAGAGATATTAGGTTAACAACAAACTTTTTATTTGTTTCAAAAGACAGACGTAAAAAAATTAACTTTTGAGACTCGCAGTTTAAAATTCTTAAAGTTAAACTGGCAGACAAATTTCTTCCCAAATTTGTTAAAAATGTTCCCGTTCTTATAGGTAATGGGATTAGCATTAGCCATTGGTCTGGCAGAGTAAGTTTTGGAAGGGTAATCATCGAAGGGTCAGCTTTTGGGTTATTAAATAAGTATTTGTGAGTCAGAAGAACCTTGTGTAACCTATCAGCCTTCCCAGGGGTGAGAGATTAACTGTTAGGTAAACTACAAGCTGTCCGGAAAACATTCTGTAATGCAGATAAAGCAGGAGGGACAGCTGCAGGTTGTGGAATATCCAGTTGTAACACATTGTAAAGTATTTGCTGGGCAATGGGAATTTCATTGTAATCCCATTGAAAAATCTCTTTCATTTTAGATGCTGTTTCAGAAAAAGAAAGGTCTTTTGAGAGAAATCTGAAGCAACACCTTTCTCAGAATCAGAATCTTCTGGATATGAAGAGAATCCTGATGAATAACATTCTCTCTCCAATCCCTGCTATTTAGACTGAAATTCTGATTCACAAAAAAATTAGGATTTTTTCTTACCTTTTCTTTTCTGAAGAGGAAATATGAAAAGAAAGTTTCAGTCTCTTTTCTGCTGGCAGCTCTGTGTTCACTTTCACAGAGATCAGCAAAACTTGGCACTCTCACCTATGATGGAAAAGTGTTTTCACTTTATTCAGTGGCACCAAGGCTACGTTCTTGTACTTGATTTATTACACTTATCCATTCTTTAATAGATTGCTATTGTTTACTGCATTTTCAGAACATTTTAAGCAGTGACAGCAGTGTCATGTACAGATGCAAATGTCTAGATAACAAAGTTTGTCTATAAAATTACCCTTAAAACTGAAATCTGTAACTTAGTGAGCCTTTAACACAGCCATGCACTGACTTAAGCTCAGAGCAGCAGGCTTGAACACCGAACAACACTACTACTACACTTTAGCACTATCAAAACCAAATTCCAATCCTACAGACCTCCTTAGGAGACCTCTGTATAACCTGGTCCTAAACCTAAAGTAGCCCACCCAAACACAGGTCTGCACAACATGGATATGCAATTTCCAAATGTTTCTGTATCCAGCTTGGTAGACATGGTTATCTTGAGACAATATAGTAACTGTTTCATCATGTTCACAGACAACCATCTAATCCTTAAAGAAACTAAGACATTACATTAGATGAATGTACATAATTTCTTTAGAGGCAATAATCTTGGGTACAGACAAGGTTGCCAAGAACTCACACAATACATCTACCTCACACAGTGTCCACCATACACAGAACATCTTATGTTGAGGCACTAAAAAGCAATCTTCCCAAGCCTCAAAGACCTACTAAAGCTAGTAATGGCAATACTTGTCCTCAGCAACCTCTAAAGCACACTCCAAAAACAACAACAAACACCACACATACACCTACACCCAGTGGAGCACCAAGAACAAAGCTGTAAGGCAGCAAACACTCTACAAGGACTGTTGTCATAGGATACTCCATTGCATGACACCCAGATGCCCCACTCCCCATACTGAACAAGGAGAAGATAGCAGTTAGTTGCTTATCTGGAGCAAGGATCTGCTAGGTAATGCACACATTCAAATCACTGCACCACAGGTATGAGTATAATTCTGTCATAGTCCATGTGGCTGTAAATGATCAGAGGCACACCTCACTGGGCTATATGAAGATGAACATTATTGATCTGATAACTGTGGAATATGATTTTAGGGGGCGTGTGTTCTATGTGTAAGTAAGCATTACTTGCCTGCATTCATTTGAGGACTGTAAATATTGTGCTTTTAATTATATAATTAATCTAATTAGTTTAATATTTTGGGTCACTTCCTGTTGAACTTGTATAAAAGGGAAGTAACTATGTATGTTAAACTATGTGATGAGTCTAGACCTGCTAGACAAAAGCGCTTATCTTTAGTTTTTCATGTGATTTTATTTGTTCTGAAGTGAAGTGAATAAAGTCGATTTTGGATTCTACAACTGTGCCATGATTTACTACTGTGCAATTATTGGAGTGGATTCAATCCAGCTACTTCAACTGGTCCTTTTGTGGTTCTTGATCAGAGTATGTGACTTGCATTGAGCAGCATTTTACCTTCACAAAGGATGATGCTGCAGTATGAACGAAAGATGATTGACTTCAACAATTGGCTCATTTCTGGTGTCATTCCAGGTGGATCAAATATTTATGGGACAGCATGGGATGACATTGTTAATAAACCATGTTACTTTAACAAGGATGGTCTGCACTTGTCTTTGCTAGGCTTTTGAATATCAGCTAAAACTTTATCCACCCCTTAGATTTATCATTTTGGCATTGCCTAAGAAAAGCTCTATCAGTATAGCAAATAATACCCAAAGACACCTAAAGGTGTTACCGCTTAATATTAGGAGACTAAACAAGAAATTTCACATCCCAAAAGTTCTCCTCACTCTGGAGAATATTACCACCTGTGCCATTACTGGGACAAGGTTTATAGCTGCAAAAAGTACTCCAGCTGTGGAAGGCTTTAGTGCCTTCCACACATTTAGACCATCAGTTGTACTGGCAGGGACAAAAGGTGGAGGTGTCTTGATCTACATTAACAACAAATATATCTCTAGGTTTGTTAAACAGGATGATGCCCTGGAGTTCATCCATGTGTAAATCACCATTAATAAATTCCCACACCATTTTCTAATAAGCTATAGGTCAACCTCTATGCCCCAAGAATCCTATAACTCATTCCTAGACCTACTGAAGACATTCATCATCCAATGAAATGCTGTATTCATGGGAGACTTTACCTTTCTATAGAATGGGAAACAAACACTGCCTCAAACTAACATGCACGATTCCTGGACTTTATTAATACAAACACCCTTGACCAGAGAGAGCGCACTCCAACCAGAGGCTCACACATACTGGACCTTGTACTCACCAATATGGGTGAGCATTGCAAGAACACCCCCCCCCCCCCATGTCACATCACTTCTACTGAAGTTGGACCACAAAGCTGTCTCTTTCTAAATAAAAAGCAACCTGGAAAACCCAGCAAAACTGGTAAAAGTTAGGAACTATTTTAAAGCAAATTACATCATATTAAGCAACAGTTTGTCAAAATTAAATGTCCTCCAAATCCTGAGCTCAGAGCAGCCTATGCAGAATTGTTCGCAGAAATCCTGTACAATGTAAACAGCTGCATAGAGGCTGCTGTACCTACTAGACTCAAGCCCAAAACAAACTATAAAAACAAAGCACACTGGTAGAATCCTAACTTAAATAGGGTTTAAAATAAAAAGAACAAATATCAAAGCCAAAATCAAGAAGAGCAACTCTCATAATGATAAGAGATCACTAATTTAAATAAACAGGAAACTAACAGGATTAATCAAGTCCAACCAAACCAATTACAAGGTAAAGATAGCCTCAAAGGCTAAAGATGACCATAAGGCCTTCTAAAGCTATGTTCAAAACCATAAAGGTAGCACACATCAGTGTGCTGAACTGGAGTAAATGGTACATTTATTGAACACAGAGACATAAATATGCTGGCTAACAAATTCATCTCACAGTTCACCACCACTCCCCCTGCCACCCCCAAGAAATGCCTGCTAGAATAACCTCTCCCCAACTATTAGAATAGAGCACGTCATGGTGGTGCTTGCTAAGGCCAAAAACACAGCTTCAATGGGCTTCAACAATATCCTGGGTTGCCTACTAAATAGCTTGAAACATGACCTAGCAGGACATTTTAGTCACTATTCAATAATAGCCTCAAAACAGGCTTTGTACTACATGTATGGAGGACTGCAAAGGTTATCCCTCTTCACAAGGGAAGACCATCAACCAACCTCAGACACTACAGACCCATCAGTTTGATTAGTCTAATATGCAAAGCCATGAAAAGAATCATCATGGAAGTTATCAGCAAAGACATAGGCAACTTACAGACACTGGATCCAACTGTGGCTTTGTCAAGAGAAGGTCATGCCTACTCAACTTGGTAGACTACTTTGAGAGGGTCACCAAGACAATGGATGAGGGGAAAGATGCACACTGCCTACCTAGACATGACTAAGGTTTTTGATACAATGTCTCACTTGGGTAATGTTGACAAACTCAAAGAACTGGGCATAAACTCCTACATAACTTGCTGGATTGACAAGTGGCTCTGAGATAGGACCCAGGAAGTTGGGATTGATAAGACCACCACCATTAAGAGACCAGCCACCAGTAGGGTACCTCAGGGTTCTGTGCTGGGCCTGCTCCTGTTTGGCTGACCAAGTTCGCAGATGACTGTGAACTGGGAGCCATCACAGACTCCCTCCATTACACTGACATCTTACAAGAGAGTATAACACAGATAAATGACTGGTGCCAAAGTCACGGATTAAAACTCAATGCCAAGAAGTGCATTATAGTGCCTTTTGGGAAAACAGCCAACATACCTCTGAGAGCTGACCTGGTACTTAGGGATCTGGGAACAAATGTAGATAGTAATCTGGCCTTTGACCAAAACATGGCCAAGGTAGTAAAAAATCATTCTATTTCACCCAACCACTAAATTAGATCATAGCTTCTAGGACCATGGAAATCATAGTGCCATTTTACCTGGCCCTTATCCGACCCATCATTGAGTAAAATGCCCCCTTCAGCATGTACCAGACCAGGCATATGCAGCAGTTGGAATGTTTCTCTCTGAAAGAATCCTGAGTATAAATGCATTGTCCTATACAGACTGCCTTGAAGCCCAGTCTCTACACCCAGTCTTGTATAGGTTACTGAGAGATGATCTATGCCAGACATAAAAGGTACCCTCATATCCATCACTGACAGACTTTATGCACATCCACAAAATGAACAGCACCAGAACCACTAGATCCAAATATGCAAACTTTGCCTGCAAAATCAACAGAACATGCTGGTGAGAGAGATGTGTCTCAGTGGATTTCCATGCTCTGGAATAGGCTCCCAGGTCATGTTAAGCAGAATCACCCTTAATGTTATTCAAACGTAACCTTGACCATTGAATGGGAAATCAAAAATTCACCTCAGGTCTGCCCCCATGTCTCTTTTAGACAAAAGCAGACAGGAAATATATCCTAACAAACATACCTTCCCCTCCACACACAAAACCTCTAGCAACTTCCTAACTAACATACACCTTCAAATAAAGCCCATGTTACAAATGGTCACAATTGGACTGGGTTACGTGGCTAGGCTTATAAACACCCTGGTGGTCATTAGCCTAATATATACCAATAAACTTATAAAAAGCAGGAATTAATTCCTTAGCAAATTCCAGCAAACCTTCCCTGCCCATTGATAAAGAAATAGAAGTCAATTTTTTTTAATGTTTCTTTTCTTTTCTTGGGAAACTCACTAGAAAAGGAATGCCCCAAAGCAGGCACATTATCCTGGGATTCAGGCTTTTTTTCCTGGCTATGTGGTTGAACTTCACCCACCCTTTCCCCTGAGGCCAAAAAAAGTAGTTCTCTGATATCTACGGAGGGCAACCCTACAGCTGGAGAAGACGTGTAGCCCTTAGTGGTTGTAGGTACTACACCAGAGGGTTCATGGGAAAATTATGAATGGTTCATGGAACCTAATTTGGGCATACCAAATTCACCCATTGGCAGGTGAGCAAAACTGGAGCTGGCCTGATACCCAAAGACTCCCCTGAAAATTTTCTTCTTGTGGACAGGTTAAGGAAGAACTGAGGAAATGGGTAACTGCTCCCTAGGGCCAGCTGTAAAGGAAGCCTCAAAGACGAGTAACAGAGCCTGAAAGAGTTGGTAATTCAGTGCCAGTCAAAAATAAAATGGTTTTGAGGTAAAAATACACTGACAATTCCCAAAAGAATCAGTTTTTGTCCCTAACACATAAAAAGTATGCAAGTTCAGCAAACGGAATTTACACAAAATATTACTGTAAGCTTTCACTGTAGTAAAACCCCTCAGACTAAGATGAGAATCTGTACAAAATAAGTTTCTTAGCTCAAATAATACTAATAAATTAACAAAAGCAAACCATTAAATTTCTGCAGTTGTAGAAGGTTTAATCCAGCCGGCGACTTACCTGCCCAGCCTTGAAGGATTGTTAGCAGTCTGTCAGATCCATGAAGCCCACAGGAGTTTACTTTGGTGGCAAGAAAGCTCTGAAGCATTTGGAGCTGTAGCTGCCTTTTATATGGAGCTCTGCTCAAGCTTCTGGTAGACAGAATTTACAGATGGTACCCTCAAGCTTTTAAAATTTGGTTGGGTTGGTCATGTCCTTGGCAAGATATAACTCAAAACAATAGGCTACTGCAACAATGCTCTAATGCTGAACATCTCTTCTCTTCTTTTTTGAATAAGAAGCAGGCACAGTTAAAGTAGAAATTAATTTCTTCTCGGATCTCAGCAAATCATTATTTTACATTAAGAAGGTATGTGGTCTACACTCTTATGGCAGGACAAGATAGCCTACACCTTTCTGGGCTGGGAATTGTTGGTTCAAGGCTTATTGTGCTTGTTATTGCAAAAGTGTCTTAGTTCTTTTACTCTGTATATACAACAATCTCTCACAATGTGAGTTTCCCTTAAAATACCTTTACTGTCCAGACAGTTTTTTTTTAAAACGACTAGAGCATCTAGTTTGTACATAGCTGAGTGTTGCTCATCAAGTTCCTTGTCTTATTGACCTATTAATATTTCAACTTCCCTCACTCCTACCTAGTAGATTAGTAGCCATGGATATGCACTTCCCAACTCTCTATGTAGCCAGTATGGTTGAGATGGGTATGCTGTGGCATTGTAGCATTTGCTTCATGTACACTGACAACTCTCTTATTCTTAATAAAACAAGTAATGTTTGTGAGATGTGTAAATATGCTTTAATGCTAGAGGCAAAACTCTCTCATACAACCAAAACTAATCCTGTCATTGTCAGTGACACTTGCACCAAAACTACTGCACAGGGTAAACACCCTACACATAAAAAAACTTATGCTGAGGTACTTACAGGTAACCTTCATAAAACACTAAGGCCTCCTGTACAGCACAATCAAAAAATGGGTTGTCAGCCATTACACAAACACTCCATTAAAACACCACCCAGAGAAACACAGTATCCAATACCTCTACTGCTAAGCCCTTAAGGCAAACCAGTACACAGCTACATTTCCTGGTCATCAGTGATTCTATAATGAGGAACACCAATGTCCTCCTCACCAAACTGAGTAAGGAAAGAGTTATGGTTAGCTGCCTTTCTGTGGCTAGGATCTGTCAAGTCACACAGGTACTAAGGTCATTGAACCAATATGACTCTGTCATAGTCCATGTAGGTGTTAATGACCCGAGACGTACCTCCCTTGACTGTATGAAATGAGACATGATCAAGCTTGTTGGTTATGTGTCTCAGGCAGGTATTAACCTAGCACTGAGCAGCATACTACCTCCTCCAAGGATGATGCCACTTTGCCAACATAAAATCACTGATTTTTAACAATCAGCTTAGCTTTTGGTGTCACTCCAATGGGGTTCAATATTTGATAGCCTGGATGGACATGGTTGACAGACCACACTGCTTTGCCAGTGATGGTCTGCACTTACCCCCTGTAGGCTTTTGGATAATGGCAAAGACCTTTTCCACCCCCAAAGCACCTTTTATAGGCAATGCTAAGCTGATAAACCTCTCAACTTAACTGAACCTACTGGAAATCATACACATGCATCTCACCTTAAACAGGTTCTTGTACCATATCCTTGCAACTTATAGGTCTCTCCTACATGTCCTAGGAAACCCATACTACCTATCTCAATGTACTAGAGTTTCTCATTGTTCAACCCAATATGATATTCAACTACCCCTCTACAGACTTGGAATTCTACACCAGTTCTAATGAACAAGCACAGAGATTCCTAAACTTTGTTAATACCAACATCCTGGAACAGTTGGTCTATTCTCCTACCAATGGTACAAACATCCTTGATCTTTTAAATACAAATATGGGGGGGGAGGCAATGTTCCTCACCCAATGTAATACTGTCACTCATCAGATCTGATAAATTTGGGGCTCCAGCAAATGCAAAAACCTTTAGGAACTATTCCAAGGCTAACCTCTCTCTCTACTAAGTTACATTTTGGCTAGATTTCAAGCACCCCAAACCCAGTAAAAAACATAGCATATGCTGAGCTGTTTACAAAATCTCTGTACAGCCATATTGATAGCTGTATAGAGTGAGCTGTGCCCACTCGTATTAAGAAGACAAACTCAAAACACAAGCCAGCCTGGTGGAATCACTGTATAAATCAGTTATATAACAAAAGAAAAAAAATCTTGGCAAAGCATAGGAGGAACAAAGCCATACATACTAAAAGCCCCCTGACCAATCTAAACAGACAGCTAAGAGGATTAATTAATACTTCAAAGGTTATATGTGAAAAAAAAATAGTTTCTCATGCAAAGGGAAATCACAAAGCCTTCTACAGCTATGTCTGTAACCACAGGAAAAATACACAGCAATGAGCAGAACTTATTGTAAATGGCATGACCCAGACACTGAACCAGAGACCACTGCCAACCTTTTGGATGACAGGTTCCACTCTAATTTCTCCCCCCAGTCCCCCCCAATAGCCTAAAGGAAATATCATATCCCACAATCATTACCAGGGAACAGGTCATCAAAGCACTTTCCAAGGCCAAAAACACTGCATTGATGGGACCCGATAACATCCTAGGATGCTTAATAAATAGCATGAAACATGACCTTGACCTCTCTGGTCCACTTGAATCACTTTTCAACTGGAGCCTACAGTCATGTTTTGTGCTCAAGGAATGGAAAATAGCTGCAGTCATTCTCTTGCACAAAGGAGGTCCAACCACTGATCTGGGTAATTACAGGCCCATAAGTCTGACTAGCCTGATATGTAAAGCCATGGAAATAATCATCATGGACATGATAAATGTAGACATACTGTACGTAACCTGTAAATGCTGGACTCATCACAGTTCAACTAGGTCATACCTATTAAAACTGGTGGACTTTTTTGAGAGCGTCACCAAAGCATTGGATGAAGTCAAAACTGTGTACACAGCCTACTTCAACCTGGCTAAGGCTTTTGATACAATACCCCATTCAGGCATTACAGACACGCTCAGACTAATTTAAGTATAAACCCCTTTATCACCCACTGGATAGTCAACTGACTCACTGATAGCACTCAGGAGGTCAAAACAGGTAAGACCACCTCCAACAAGAGGTCAGTCACTAGAGGAGTGCCCCTGGGCTCAATACTTCTTTTTGGCATCTGTTTCTCTGAAATGGAAGAAAATACTGAAGGTTTGTGGCTGACTAAGTTTACAGATGATTGCAAGCTGGGGGTTATCATCGACTCCCCTGCAGACACTAGCATTCTTCAAGAAGGCCTATCTCTGACTAACAAATGGTGCCAACGCCATGGTCTTAAACTCAATGCTAAGAAATGCATAATTGTACCCTTTTGGAAGTCAACCATCCTGGCCAATTATTGTGTTGATACTATGCCCCAAACAGTCGACGTACATAGACAGTAGCCTTACCTTCGACCACCACGTGGCCACAGTGTTGACAAAATCCTTTTGTGTTGTGTAACTTATAAGACCATGACATCTAGTCCCAAACAGATTATCCTTCTGTACTCTGCCCTTATCAGACCAATCTTAAGAGTACAATGCTCCCTTTGGCATTTTCCTGACCAGGGACATGCAACAACTAGAGTGACCTCAGACAAGGCATTACAAACTTGCCTCATGTGGAGCACCTTAAAGCCCTTTCCTTATACTCATTCTCCTATAGATTACGGAGGGTGATTTATACCTGGCTTACAAGCATCCACAAACCTCACACTTATGAATCACCTGCATATTTGTAAGTCACACAGTACCAGAAATAAAAGGTCTAGGGACCTGAATTTTGTCTGTGACTTAAACAGAACATGCTGGAGAGACATATATGTGTCCCAGAGACTGCCCTTCCTATGGCACAGGCTTTCCATCCATATGAAGCTGAGTTTGTCTGTTACCCAGTTTAAATGCAATCTAGACCAGTGGATGGGGAACAGGAAATTTACACCTGGCCTGGCACCCACATCGTTTATGGATAGAGGTAGCCTATAAATACCCTCAATATCCTCTCTGGACATAGGGCATCATTATTTTGTGAAAACTTGTCTAGGCTTAGAAAGACACCCCCCCCCCCCGGGTTGTTAGCCTTTAACAATCTATGAATCTGTGAATTTATGAATCTATGTCACATGGCACTGCTCCAAACCAGAATCACCCCATTTTGAAATTTTCCTGCTCAGCAGTTCCAGTGCAACTGAGCAGTCTTGGGGGGTTGATACAAATTAATGTTAGACTGTCATGCTCCCAAGCATTTTTCTTTAGATACTTGTGATCGTTTGTATTTCTGGCAAAGATCTGTGGAATTTACTTCTCAACTGTCAGTCCCTTTCAGTAAGGGTCATTTTCAGTCACAGTCAAGCCTGTGCAGGTCACCAGGTACTGCAATGTCATTGATCATATGAACATAGACAGGACACCTAAAATATCATGGCTAGCTGCTATCAGTTAGACCAGTTGGTATAATGGTTAAGGTATTTGCCTCCCATGCACAAGGTAAAAGGTTCGATCTTAACCTCTGACCAATGCTTGTTTGGAGTTTGCATGTTCTCCTGGTCTCTCTGTAAGGTTTCTCCCACCTCTGATAAACATGCTGAATGTTTCCATCTCAAACTCATCTAAGAATGGAGCTTTGGGCAATAGAACAGGCTCTAGATAGTGCCCTATAGGGAAAAGAGTTGTATAGACCAGCTGCTTTGGGCATCTATTGTGGTGTGCAGTATCTTAAGACAGGAGAACAAAGATGACATTCTGCAAGCCATGGCAGGGCTAGCCACTCAACAGTGTAAAAATATGGCTCTTTGTGATCTGGTCATGTTGACTAATGTTGCCAAAATGAGCATGGGTACTTGACAGTGATAAGTGGGTTGAGGACCTGGCTTACTCTGACCTACACCGGGGACCCATGCTAACAGGGGGAGGGGTGTATGTACTCCTATTGGCCAGTGTGTGTGCCTGCCATAAAGCAAAGTAGCTCTGGGTCAATAAACTACTGGCAGGCCAGTGTCCTGTTGCCCAGATTAGGTTATCTGGGATAGCTCTGTTGAGAAAAAACTGGATGTAAAACTTGCCAAATATGAACTAAGAATTGCCTCACTCACTGTAGGTACACTGACAAGACGATGAATTATTAATATTAGCCTTCATTATTATGTTGTTCATTCTATTATTATCAAGAATGGGTTTATACATTCCACTAATCCTTTTATCAACCACTTCCACTATAATTTTATCTAAAAAACCTTCAGGATATGCTCTTCTAATAAACATTTGTCTTAGTAATTCACATAAAAATTCATCCTCTCTAGTAATCATGCGTGCTGCCCTCACCAACTGTCCTTTTACTACAGATTTTTTCTGATGGAAAGGGTGCGAGGAGGCTAATATTAATAATTCATTGGATATGATTCAGGAAACAGTATCTAATGATAACAGATCTGTTAATATAAATGTAAATGTTGTTGTTACATTCAATATGGATTTCCAATATATTAAGAAGATAGTATGTAAAAACTAGAATATTATTACGCAAGATAAGGAATTATTAGAAAAATAAGGACCAACTCCGTATTTTACAAGAAGAAGAGATAAGAACTTCAAGAATATTTTTGATAATATACAAAATAAGTCTCTTAAATATAAGGGCATGCAACAATGTTTGGGCTGCCCTTATTGCAATTACATTCACGTTGGAACATCTATTACTATGTATGATACAAAAGTATTGTATAGCAGAGGTAAATATAATTGTAACTCTAAAATGGTTGTATATTTAGCTAAGTGCCAACTCTGTCCTAAGTTTTATATTGGTAAAACAAAACGGAGACTGAGAGACAGAATATACGACCATATATATAGTATTAGAAAATCTAATCAAGATAGTGCATTAGCCAAGCATATTCAAGAACATCCTGGACATGAATTTAAATTTTGGGTTCTTGACCAAATTCCAACAAATATGAGGGGGGGGGGCATCTGAATTTGAACTTGAAAAGTTGGAATTAATATGGCAAATACGTTTATATGCATATAATGACCCTGGTTTGAATGTCATGATTTCAATTATGCCAGTACTTAAAATAAAGAGTCTATGTAGGTAATATATTTGTGAGTCATAAAATGTTCTAAACATGAAAATGGTTTTATTATGAGAAGTAGAATTTACACATTTATGAATTGCAATATGTGTTGCTGCTGTTAGGGAGAAATAATATGGAATAATATGCATAAATACTAATTTAGATAGCTTTTATGGTTTAATATACCTTAACTTGCATTTAGTTTCAAAAGAAAGGCTGGTTTGTGTTTTAATCTAATATTATAGATGTCTGTATAAATTATTGTGATAAACAATTTTATCTGTTGAATGGCTAGTATAGCTTTAAATTTTATGTTTGGATGTCAGCTGACTAATTCTTATCACTATTTAAACATCACTAATTAATGTTTAATTTATCTGAAGAAGTTCAACAATTGGATTTGGATGAAAAGCGCTTCATTTGGAATAAAGGACTGTAGCTTTTAGCACAGGTTGCCAAGTTTTTCTTTGGAGTTCATTATGTGAATATTTAACATGAGATTTTAAAAATGACTTTGGTTTTAGTTTTATCCTATTTAGAATCATTCATGACACAAGTATGAGACTAATAATTTATCTTTTAATTACAAGTTTAGTTGTATTTAAGATGCTGTTATGGTAGCCTCTTTCACAAAATAATTCCTCATTATAATCTAGTCCAGTACTCATATCATCTTCCTCTGATGTCATACGGGCTGCCCAAATTAATGTTCTGTCTCAGTGTTGCTTAGCTAGCTGCCTCTCTCTGCTTACCCAATCAGAGTGTTTTTATATGTATATAAATGGCTGTCTTACATTTTAATGGTGTCTGATGAAGTTAACACTTGTTTAACGAAATCGCTCACATTTTGTTTTTCTTGTGGATTTTTATCATTAAATACACCTTTGGTTTATCATCACCTGAGTGATTTCTGCCTGTGAAACTCTGCCTGCCAGCATTTTTATTTATTTAGTTTGTTTTGCTGCTTCTGTTTTTTTGAAAATGTGGAAAAGTATACATTCAGAGAGCAGTTGATGGACCTATTAGACACAGGAGGACAGGATAGACATGGTTGAGGACCTGGCCTACTCTGACCCGCACCAGGGACCCTTGTTTAAATTTGCCTGTATATAATCCTTATGTTTGCGTGGGTTTGTATTCAGTTTACCAGAGCTACTCAACATTTGCCAACTTTTGTCAGAGGTCTGGAGTGCATCTGCACTGAAATCAAAGGCATCCACTGGGAAAAAAATGAAAAATAAGTATATTGTATTTAATTGAACTACTGCTTCATTTTTGCTGTTTGTGACTGCTTTTTACTCTGCACTTTGAAAATTGTGTTTCATTGCCTTATATAGCACAGGCTAGATTCAGACCTGCTGAACCTGGACCGCTTGGTATCAATGTGCTCTTAAACCAGCTATCTTACATTACAAGGGCTTCCCTGCACCCTTGTGGCAGAAGTGTGTGGCTCAGGACCCATCTGAGTTGGGGATTGCTGGGGAAAGGCTCAGTTTAGGGCTTTCCCATTGGTAGTTGTGTTAAAACTGTTTAAATTCTCCTGTATAAAAGCCTCACATTTGCCCATTCCTTCACACTGCACAACTGGGTATAGCAGTGTCCTGCATAGATGCAAATGCCTGGGAACATTATTTTTCCCTAGAGACTTTCCAGTAGAACCCCCCCCCCCCCAAGCTTCCCTGCTGAGCAAAGAGCAACTCATTTATGCTCTAAGTAGCGTTTACATGCTTATTATCCACAACCTACCATACACCCACTACCTTTGCTACTCCAAGTCAAACTAGCCCACTAGTTAAGCCAAAGTCCTAAGTCCAGCTAGCCCACTTCCTTCCCAAATACCACATTCAGAAAAATCCTGCCACAATGGATGGTCAGTTTCACATCATTTCTCCTGCCAGCTGGATTGATATGGGCATCTTGTGGCAATGTAGCAACTGCTTCATGCATACTGCCAACCATTTACTCCTAAAGCAAACTAACATCCTATGTGAGAGATGCAAATACACTGTGGAACTGGAGTCAGTTCTCTCATGTAAAAACAAACTAGACATCAAACAGGTTGTCAGCACACACACTTCACCTCTCATGCAAACCTCACCTCTCACACAAAATAATGCCCCGACACATAAACCCACATATGTGGAGGTACTCACTAAAAGTCTACCAAAAGGACAGAGACCTCCCAAAAGCACACCACCCACACTCCCCACTACGCAAAAAGAAACTGCTACACATAACACACACGTGTCTCAGCAAATAAGCCCCTAAGGCAAAACACATCAAATGTCTTGGTCATAGGTGACTCCATAGTGAGACACCCAGATGTTCCCCTCACCAGACTGGACAAGGAAAAGGTCATGGTCAGCTGCCTATCAGGTGCCAGGATCCAACAAACCATGCACACACTCAAATCACTCAAGAACAAATACTGTTATGACTCTGCCATAGTCCATGTTGGAATGAATGACTTGAGATGTACCTCTCTAGGCTAAATGAAGAGAGACATGACAGAACTCTCTGATTATGTGTCCAAGACAGGTAAGTCCCTAGCCCTAAGCAGTATCCTTCCATCACCCAGGATGATGCCACAATATAAACAAAAAATTACTGACTTCAATAACTGGCTTAGCTTCTGGTGTCAGTCCAGGGGATCCAGTATCTGTCAGCCTGGGAGGATATGGTAGACAGACCTCGCTGCTTTGCACCTGATGGTCTGCACCTGTCCCCCCCCTAGGCTTTTGGATACTGGCAAATGCCTTTGCTTCCGCCATAGTGCTTTTTTATGCAATGTCAAAACAGCAAATTTTCCAACATAAGAAAATCTAATTGAGGCAAACTCAGGGTCATGCTGCTTAGTGCTAGGAGTTTAAAAATGAAATTTCACTCCCTGGAAGCACTACTCACCTTGGAGGATGCTGACATCTGTGCAGTTACCGAGATATGATTCAAGGCCGCTGAGAGCACCCCAGGAGTGCAAGGCCTCCACATGTTCAGACCTCAAAATGAGCATGAAAGAACCAAAAGTGGAGATGAATTAATCTTCATTAAAACCAAATACACTTTGAGAGTGGTCAAGCAGCATGACACTCTCAAACTACTTCATGTCCAATTAACTACTGGGAAAGTACCATACTATATCATGGCTAGCTATAAATCCCCCATCATGAACCAGGATAAGCACACCACCTACCTCATTTTATTGGAATCCCTCGCTATACAGCCCAACACCTTAGTCATGGGAGATTTCAATTATCCTTCCATGGACTGGAGGACCTACACAAGCAAAAACATGATTGCCCAGAGGTTCCTGGACTTTGTTAACACAAATTCTCAGAGACAGATGGTCTGCACCCCTACTAGTGGCTCTAATGTTCTGGACATAGTAATCACCAACATGGGGGGGGGGCTCACTGTACTTCCCCATGCATGATGCCCTCCCTGGTTAGGTCAGAGCACAAATCAGTTTTGTTTGAGGTAACTACTGGATGAATTGATAGCCTCCCAGGAACAAAAATTATAAAAAAACTTTAACAAAGCTAACAACAGCCAACTAACCAATGGTACAAAAAGCTTCTTACCACCCGCAATCACAGACATTGATGATCACTATGCAGAAGTGTACACGAATGCCCTCTACAAACACCTAAGCAACTGCATAAACTCTGCTGTACTTGACCGGATCAAAACCAGGTCTTCTCATAAAAACAAAACCTCCATAGTATGTTTTGTAACTTGGGATAGCATGCACTGTTGGCTGTTTGAAACAAACATCTCTTCCTTATACAGCACCTTCAATATTTGGCCTATTTGGTGGATATTCAGTGATATTCACTGACTGTGTTTTGAGTTGGATGCAGGGAGAAATGCGGATTTGCAATCTTTGATTTCAGGCTTGATTTCTGACAAGGGTGATATTCATGTGTTTGAACATCTTGGGCATACCACCTTGGATGATTCAGGTACTGTTTCTAATTCCTTCACTGACTTGTGCCAAGGCATTTGAATGACTTACAGCAGTGGTTAAAAAATTATGAGCAAGTGTTTTTGCATTTTAAACTTTTAAAAGCATATCAGTTAAAAGGTTATTGTCTATGAGGCTTGCGGGTTTATATATAACCTATGTTGCACGAGATGGATGACTGTTTAACCAAGGAATGAGCCCAGGTGCAACAGGCAGCCTTGATGATGTTTGTAACTGTACTAATTGCTTTTTATGAAAGACAGGTTTCTAAAATCTTATTGGAAGTTATGCACTCAGTTAAATGCTTTGAAGAACAAGTGGATTATAATAAGCATTTTGGTTTATTTTCTTTTGTGCTTGTTCCTTATGAACATGAACTACAAGCCCGCAAAGTTAAAAAATTTATGAGACAGTGCGGATTATCTTGGTAGAAAATATTTTAATATTCGAAAATCAGTTACATTTAATATGGATAAATATAGATAGTCCTGAGATGATAATTCTAATAAAGACGGCAAAAAAAAGACCACAGTTGATGCTTAAACATTCCTCCATGGGTATGGAGTCATCAACGGAAGAATCTTCTTCCGCTATTGAGACTGATATTGATACTTGTAGTGAGTTGCTAGCAGCTAAAGAGAGAAATCCTTTATTTGTACCCAAAGGGCTGGATGCAAACATTCCAAACAAACTCACCACAGTGGATGCATTGATCCGGTTGATGGCGTCTAGATAGATACTACATCCATTATACATAATATATCTCAAACTTCACTGACTGTGGCAGAACTACAAGTGCTAAAAATGGACTTGGGTTTGTTGCAACTTATTCGGTGATAGAAGATGTTTTGTTAATGATGCTTTGTCTTTTTTGCAGGAAATTGAATTTATTGTTATATTTTGAAAATAAAGATGTACGGGGGAATCACAATTTACATTCAGGAAATCCTCTTTTTCTCCACCAATGAACAAATATGTTTCTGTGTTTCAACAAAATGTATTTAAAGATTTACATTTGAATTCTCATTATAAGTTGGTTTCTAAGAGAAATTTAACCTTTGAACAATATTGGTTGGGCATTACTGTCTTTGAAAGATAACCATAAGATGGTCATTAATAATGCAGATAAGGGGGTGCAGTAGTGATTTTGGGACTGGGTCTTGTATGTACATGAAGCAATGAATCAGTTGAAGGATGCACAATTTTATCAAAAGATGGTCTTGGACCCTACATTACATTTTAAAAAAGACATTGATGCTTTTTTGTCTTTGGCATTTGAGGAAGGTATCATCACTAGGAATATTTTGTATCATTTAGCAGTAATTGATCCCAGTCCCCATTATTTTTGCATGTAACCTAAAATTCACAAAAAAATTGAATGTCCCCCAGGTAGACCCATAGTTTTGGGTCATGGTTCACTATCAGTGCCTCTTTCTGCTTTTCTCACTAAGTATCTTAAGCCCCTATTAACTGGAGTTCATTCTAGAATCAAATATACCACAGAATTCCTTAATATATTGTCAGACATGCAACTGCAGAAGACTTGGTATATGTGTACATTAGATATTAAGACATTATATACAAATATTCCACACTGGGCTGACTTGCTGGCTGCAGAATTTAGGTTAAACAGGATGGGCTTATATAGCCCTGGATTTAACACATTTCTGTTATGTTTTACTGAACATGTTCTGACCAAGAATGTTTTTTTTTATTTCAATGGTGATTATTATCTACAATTAAAAGGTACAGCTGTGAGGGTGTCCTTTGCCCCCATTTATGCAGACCTTTTTCTGGGATATATAGAGGAACAACTGATATATGATGATACACATAATATTTATCTGCCTGAAATAGATATTTGGAGATGTTACCTAGATGACTGCTGGCTGGTGTGGAAATCTGATGTAATATATTTGGAAGAATTTATACAGTATCTGGATGATAATAAATGGGGCTTACAATTTACTGTTTCTTATAATATTTACAAAATTTCTTTTCTGGCTGTGAAGTTGTTAAAATGACTGATCGTATGCGTAATACTTCTTTATTCAAAAAGGAATCTCAGTATAATTCTTTACTAGCATCTGATGGCTGCCACCTGCCTTACATTGTTAATAACATCCCTAAATCCCAGTTTTTTAGGGTTAAGAGAACTTGCTCTTCTGAGGAAGAGTTACAAAAACATAGTGAAGAACTTGCAGTTAGGTTCGAGGTTAGAGAGTATAATGCTTCTATCATACATCAAGCACATTGTTTTGCCCAGTCTGCTGACAGGGCCACCTTATTGAGTTACAAAATTGGTAAAAAACATAATCACAAAAGCTGGTTTGTTACCAGTTTTGGTAGTAATATCAGACAGTTTTGCGACCTAATTAATAAGCATTGGAAAACACTTTTGACAGATAACAAGTTAGCAAAAATGTTGCCCACATATTATATGTTTACCTATAGGAGGGGGAAAACTATTGGAAATTTTTTAAATCATTGTAACCAAAATAAAGTAGAACCACTGAAGTACAAAGGACCAATAACCACAAATTTACTTCAGTTGTAATACCAGGGTCAACAAAGGCTGCAACATGAAAACAGACCATTTATTCCAAAAATAAGGCAACAAGATTATCAGAATCCTACAATTATATCAATACATTCTATTTAAAGATCCAACAACTTTCTTATTGGCTGTTACTGATTACATCATTTCCCAAATATAAAACCTCACTGTTAATACAACTTTATTTTAGAGTGTTTAAAAAACATTTAAACAACATTCAATGTACTTCAGTGGTTCTACTTTATTTTGGTTACTAGAAAGTGGAACTAGAGTGGAATGGCTAATATTAGTGGTTGAGGTACCTCACAGAGTCAACTTGGTACATATGGAAACAACTCATCCCTTTTGGGAGAACTTTCAAAACTTATTAGTTTTTATGCTCAAAGTGAGAATGAACAGAGAGCCTCTTTGGAATCAGCGTGTTCCATTCCTTGCTACCAAGGTAACCGTAGTGGAATGATACCACTTCCGGGACAACGAGGGAGAGAACCGGAAAGAAGAGGCAATGGCATGAGTGGAGAACAGGTGAACGACATAGAAACGAGTCGGCAAGCAGCGAGTAGAAATTATAGACAAACTAGCGGATGGGAACATTATTTGGACTTAAATTTGGACAACTGGTTGACTAGAAGTGATTTGAATTTTGACCCAACACCAGTCAATGAGAATGATACTTATGCAAGTATGTGTCATAAACTAAAGGACAAGATGTGTAAATACAGAGCTTTGATATGTGATAACTGTTTTTTGAGTGATAGTTTAAAATGTAAACAGGTCCCAAAGGGACTGTGTTTGAATAAGTATCCCAACAATGTTGAGGAGGAAACAGAGTATTTTAAAGAAATAGTTTGTGCACTCAATGATTCTGGTTCAACCATTATGAAAGTAATAATTAAGAACAATAAGAGAGTTATGGAGACATTAAAGGATGAGATTGTAAAGCTGAATGAGAAAATGTGCAACAATTTACTTTTTAGTTTGGAAGAGAACAAAAAGAAATACACATATATGCTTAAAAAAGATGTTGAAAGTTTAGACAGAAAAAACTGGAAGTGGAAACTTGGGAAGATAAAATGAGACATAAAAGACTATAGGGAGGGGAATGCATACACAATAAGAACACAAAACAGGTATAAGAGAAAACATGGTGATTTTGGAAATGGAGGAATAGACTATTATGGATATAATGGACCTAGTGAAAATATTAGTGAAGTAGTCCCTTTAGAAGGAACTTCAATGAGGAGGTCAGAAAGGATATGGAATTTGCAAGTGCAGCCTTCATATGTACAAGCTACAATGAGAGGGACCATGAGACGGACAGGGGACCACTGACAGCAGAACCAAGGATTTCCACAGAGGAACCACTGGAACAGGGGATAGGAGTGTTGAGTAACACTGCTATTACCAGTGGAAATGAAGGGGGTTTAGAGATAATTAAAACAGCCCTATAAACAAAATGGGAAATTTTAGTGTATACAATTATACGGATATAAAGTTAGATCATGGACACTTCAATTCATTTAAAAAAGGCTTCAAGTTTATACGTAGCAGAAGGGGTAATTTATAGGTTCATAGGTTCATACTAGGCTATCTGCCCTAGGGCATTTATAAGCCTAGCCAGAGTGTGTTTGGCTTTCGCCACCCATTTTAAATTAATTGTGCTATGCCCTTTTTCGAGGTTAGTATACTGTGCCTCTGTCTAACAGTGATACAGAAGTGATACCCGGGGTAAACCTACGATCTCCCATCCACTCATCAAGATTCCTCTTGAAGAGAGTCAATGAGGGACTCTGCCTAACCTGGACTGGGATTTTATTCCAGAGTGAAGGGAGCCTCTGGGTTATGAATCTGTCCCTCCAGCATGTCCTATTTATTTCAGTGCTGAGGTTTCAAGTCTCTCGAGCGCATAGCTCGATGGGATTTGGATTTTCTGAGGTGCAGCATGTCCATTAATTCCGGGTTGGACATGGCTTTATACGTCAGGCACAGATTGCCTCTGAGCAGGCGATATGCCACTGAGTAGAGCTGGAGTTTCTTTAACCGGGCAGCATATGGCATCTGTTTGAGCTGTTTGATCCTCTTGGTGAGGTACTTTTGGGGTCTTTCCAGTTGCTGCAGGTGTCTGGTAAGGTACATCCCAAAAGGGGCATTCTACTCAATTATGGGCCTGATGAGAGATGAGTAAAGAGGCATGATGACCTCCCCTGATCTAGATGTGAATCCCTTCATGATTAGGTGGGCTATATAAAATGTTTTTCTAACCACTTTGGCCACGTGGTTGTCAAATGAGAGATTGCTATCAACTTGGGCCCCCAGGTCCCTAATTACTTCTTCTGTACTTAATGGATTACCACCTATGTGGTAATTTGTGGGCACTTTGTTTTTGCCAAAGGGGATGACTATACACTTTTTGGTGTTTAGCTTGAGGCCATGGCTCTGGCACCAGTTGTCTGTTTCTATGAGGCCCTTTTGGAGGATGCTTGTGTCAGCTGGAGAGTCGATTATGGCACCCAGTTTGCAGTCATCTGCGAACTTGGTCAGCCACAGTCCTTCTTTGTTGGCCTGTACCTCCGAGAAATATATACCGAACAAGAGAGGTCCCAGGATTGAGCCTTGTGGGATGCCACTTGTAACTGATTTGGAGTCTGACATGACTCCAGCAATTCTAACCATGTGGGTTCTGTCCTTGAGCCAGTTTGCAACCCATCTAGTGACATAGGGGTTTATATTTAAGCTGGTGAGCTTATCTATAATGCCCGAGTGGGGTATTGTATCGAAGGCTTTTGCGAGGTCCAGGTAGGCTGTGTGGACCACCTTCCCCTCGTCAATGACCTTGGTGACTGTTTCAAAGAAATCAACCAAGTTTAAGAGGCAGGATCTGCCCTTAAAGCCGAACTGGGTAGGATCCAGTGTCTGTAGGTCCCCAATATCTTTATTTATGAGGTCCATGATGATCCTTTCCATAGCTTTGCAGACCAAGCTAGTCAGGCTTATGGAGCGATAGTTTCCAGGATCCATTGAGGCACCACCTTTGTGGAGAGGGACCACTGTTGCTGTATGCCACTCTTTTGGGTACATATCCTGTATTAAGGCTGAGATTGAACAGTAGTTTTATGTTTGGGTTTAGCTCTTCTTGGAGTTCATGTAGGACGCAGCCCGGGACACCGTCTGGTCCCATTGATGCTGTGTTTTTTGCTTTGGAGAGGGTGGCTCTTACCTGACCATCTGAGATGTCAGGGGGGCAAGCACTCTGCTGGGATAGATATTTGCCCTTTTGGTGGGGAGGGGGGGGAGTTTGCGCTGAACCTGTCAGCTAGGATGTTGGCAATGTCTGTGGGTTTGGTGTATTTTTTGTCATTTTGGACTAATTCTGAGCATATCTGGGAATTCCCACCCAGGTTCCTAACAACTAAAGAAAGCCTTGTGATTATCCTTAGTGTCCTGTGCAATTTTTCTCTCAAAGCTGGTGTTAGACGATTTTATGAGTGCCCGTAGTTTTTTACTATTACTGATCAGAGATGCCTTCCCTTTTTGGGATTTTGTTCTATCATGTAGTAGCTTCCTCCTTCTATTGTATAGTTTGTTTATGGCTGGGGTTCACCTGCCTTTGGAGGATTGGGTCTTGGTTTTATTTGGGATTGCATGATCCATGCATTCCTGAAGGTGTTCATAGAATGCATTTATAAAGGATTCTGCGGTCTGGGCCATATTTTCCACAGGCCCGGGGGCTTTGAATGATTCCACCTCGGTTTTGAGGAGTGTGAAATTTGCTTTAGAGAAGTTTTTCACTCTGGTTTTCAGGGCAGGGGGTGGAGTCGGGATGTGAATATCCAGTGAGATTATTTTATGGTCTGATCTTACCAGTGAGGGATACACTTCTGGTCTGGAGCATAGAGTCCCCATGTTGGTGATGATCAGGTCCAGTATGTTTTCCCCTCTTGTGGGAGTGGCAACAAGTTGTTCCATAGCATCTGAGTTTATAAATTCTAGGAACCTTTGGGCTAGGGTGTTGGAGCTAGAGTAATGCTCCCAGTCTATGTTTGGGTAGTTGAAGTCGCCCAATATAATAGTGTTGGAAAGACCTTCATATTTTCCAGTGTTCTCAGGAAGGCCGAGTGGGGTTCCTTGGTTTGGGAGGGTGGTCTGTAGCAGGCTATAAACTGGAAGGCAGTTTTACCCACTGTTAGTTGCACATGGATAGTCTCTGATGCTTCGTGCTGTGCCACCAACCTGGAGGCGTGGGTATCTTTGATGAATATTGATACTCCCCCTCCTTTTGTGGTTCGGTCCAAGTTTTGGTGCCGAAAAGCATGGTATGAGGTATAACCTGGTAGTGCTGGGGTGCTCTCGGGAGCCTTAAACCAGGTTTCTGTTACTGCACAGATATCGATGTTCTCCATGCTAAGGAGAGTTTTGAGTGCGTGCAACTTGAGGTTTAGACTTCTGGCGTTGAGTAGCATTACTCTCATTTTCTTATCCCTTGTGATACCTATGGAGGTGGGTTTGTCTTTTGAGCCTTGCCTAAAAAAGGCACTATGGGGGTAGCAACAGCCTTTGCCAATATCCAAAAGCCCAGGGGTGGCAGGTGCAAGCTGTCCCTAGCGAAGCATCGTGGCTTGTTGAGCATGTCATCCCAGGCTGACAGGCATTGGATCCCCTTTGAATGACACCAATACTTAAGCTAATTGTTGAAATTGATCATCTTGTCTTCATATTGTGGCATCATTCTTGGTGAGGGTAAGATGCTACTCAAGGTCAGGGTCATACCGGCCTGGGCTACATGCTCAGAGAGCTCTTCTATGTCTCTTTTCATGTAGTCCAGGGAGGTACGTCTCAGGTCATTCACACCAGCATGGACAATGACAGAGTCATATTTGTACTTGCCTTGGAGTGACCTGAGTGCTTGTGTTATGTGGCGGATCCTAGCGCCCGACAGGCAGCTCACCGTGACCTTCTCCTTGTTCAGCCTGGTGAACGGGACGTCAGTGTGCCTGACGATAGAGTCACCTATTACAAGTGTATCAGGTGTGTTGTTTAGCCTTAAGGGCTGTGACTGTTCGGCACTCTGGCTTTGTGAGCTATGTGTTGCACGTGTTTTGTTTTGGGGTAGCGGTTGCTTGGGTGTCTGCTTTGGAGGTCTCTGCTGCTTAGGCAGATTTTTATTTAGAGCCTCCGAGTATGTTTTTGTGTGTTTGTGTTTGGTTTGCTGTCGTGGTAGGTCTATGTGAGACTGGAATTGTAGTGAGTGTAGTTTCCTTCTCCTCCTGACTGGTTACGCCAGTAGTGAGAGAGAGCTTAGCTTCCAGTTTGGCTATATGGTTGCATCTCTCACATGTGTTGGAATAGCAAACACATTATTAGATATTAAACTGTTTGTTAGAAAAATGAATTTGGAGACTGTTCCAAGTGAACAATGAGGCGAATACTGACCCATTTAGAAAGAAAAGCATATATAACCCACCACTTATACCTGAATTAAACAACTTTGAGGCTATTACATGAAATGAGGTTAGGATATACTTTAAAAGTATAAACAAATGGTACAGGAACAACTTAATGGAGGAAGAAAGGAAGATAATAGCCAATTTAAATGACAACAGGGATATATGGATAATGAAACCTGACAAAGGTGGTGGGGTGGTAATTATGCAATAATGAGAATATTCAGCTGCCAGATATACTTAATACGGGAAATATATACAATCAAGTGTCTAGAAACGAGGTAAACATAGCATACCACAGGACAGACAACATTAGAAGACAATCTGCTACAAGGAGCTATTGACAAGAAACGATTTGAATTTTTGAAAGTGTCTTAAGCCATATATACCAGGTATTTTTGGAATACCTAAAACACACAAGAACCTATTGGACCCCCCTATGAGACCTACTGTCTCATCAGCAGGCTCAAAACCTGAGCCATTAGCCATATATGTGGACAAAAAATTGAAACCATTTTACAAGGTTTACTCTCACATTTTAATTTATTCATGGGACAGATTGAGTATAACAGCGATTATTTGTTTATTACTATTGATGTTAGAGACCTTTTCACGGTGATACTACACAACCCATGTTTACAATGGATAGTAGAGATATTGATAAAATTTGAATTTTGAACCATACTGAATTCTGTTTGATGGAACCGCGGTGGTGGTGCTGCGGTAGCGTTGTCGCCTCACAGTAAGACGCTGTCCGGTTCGATTCTCAGCTAGAGCGTCTTCTGTGTTGAGACATGCGTGAATGGGCATACCTTCGTTGAAGGTTGTGTGTCAGGACTGGCAAGCCGGTACATAAAAATCAACTGCCAATCATTAGCGGACCGGAGTTCCGCTGTGGCGACCCCTAACCGGGAAAAGCCGAAAGACACAAACAAACTGAATTCTGTTTGATATTAGAGAGTATAGAACTAGTGTTGAAGAACAACTATATATACTTTCAGGGTAAATTGTACGACCCGAAAGATGGTGTTGCCATGGGTGCAGCATGTGCACCCATTTTAGCCAATATAGTATTATTATTATACTGGGAGAAAATTGTTTTTGGGTTACAGTATACAGATAGTATAAAGGCTTGTTACCGATTCCTGGACGATATATGTATTATTTGAAAAGGGTCCAGGTGAAATATTCAAGGGTTTATGGAATACATTAGTAACACCACTGAATTTTTAGAATTTACATATGAGGTATGGGACAAAAAGGTGCACTATCTTGATGTGACAATTATAAAAGACAACAGTAAAAGGAGATTTGTTTCAAAGTTACACAGAAAGGAATGCTTCTCAAATTCATATTTATATTACAGTAGTAGTCTTCCAGAAAGACAAAAACAGAGCATCCTAAAGGGTCAAATGATTCGGGCAGCCCGTATGACATCAGAGGAAGATGATATGAGTACTGTACTAGATTATAATGAGGAATTATTTTGTGAAAGAGGCTACCATAACAGCATTATTATGAGAGTTAAAGAAGAGGTTAGAAAGGGATGGGGAACTAAATACAAGCCCCTACTTAAAATGCACAAGAAAATCATGGGTATGGACAAGAAATAGGTGATGAACTTGATAGTAACAAGAGAACAGTAGGTGAAGATTTATACATGATATTAACATACAATCAGGACACTAAAGGGATAAAAAACATAATACAAAAAAATTGGAGGATGTTGTCTACTATGCCTAGCAAACCAAAGGTGTTTTTAAAGCCATTAAGATTTGGGTACAGAACGAATCCTAACTTGAAAGATATTTTTGAGAAGGAAAAGAATGTGCAAGGAAAAAGTAAACAAGTAACATACTAATGTGGGAGATGTCCCCAGTGCCCCTTTGTATACAATCAAGAAATTTTAACACTAAACAACCCAAAGACTTATTTTTCGCTCCAAAGGTTTTTACAACTGTTATACGAAAAGAGTGATACATTTAGCATATTGTAAAGAATGTGGGTCATAATATATAGGAAAAACAGGGTGTACTTTAAGACAGAGAATATACAAACATGTACGAAATTAACAGAAAGAAAGATATTAATGCACTATATAGACATATAGTAACATGCCCTAGAGCGGACTTTAAGTTTTGGATTATAGAACAGGTCACACAAAGTGACAGGGGGGGGGGGACTGAGAGACTAAACTGGAGTTGAGAGAACTAATATGGCAATTACAATTGGATGCTTGTGTACCACCGGGGCTTAATGACCATGTTTCCTTATTACCAGCTTTAAAAATGAGAGCAAATAAATATTGATGAATTCAACATGATATTTCAAAATTGATGTTGTATATACTTACAAACATCGTACGTTTACATACTTGTAGTTCTCAAACTTGTAACAGACTTTTTAACATTTTGTATTTTTCATGTTTTTTTTAGTTTTTAACTATGACGTATGCATTAACTAGTAAATCAATAATTAGCTTACTAGAAAGCAATATTTAAATGTTTTTTAAACACTGGGCAATAAAGTTGTATTAACAGTTGGGTTTTATATTTGGGAAGTGATGTAATCAGTAACAGTCAATAAGAAAGGTGATGGGTCTTTAAATGGAATGTATTGATGGAATTGTATGATTCTGATGAAGTTTCTGGACAGGAAATGAAAGCGCTTAATCTTGTTGCCTTATTTTTGGAATAAATGGTCTGTTTTTCGTGTGGCAGCCTTTATTGACCTTGGTATTACAACTGAAGTAAATTTGTGGTTAAATCATTCTAAAAACTGTTCATTTTGATGCCAACAGACAGTGATCTATAGAAGGTGTACTTTTGTTAGGTTGTTTTCCTTGTGGATATTGTACAGATTGCAAACATGTAAAAATAAAAACAAATTTCGTCTGTTAATACAGCTGTTGTATATGGTATTAGATGTTTTGCTAATTGTGTTTCTGAATTGATTACTTATTTAGTTGAGTGTCATTGTTCTGCTTTTTATATAGGACAGACATCTAGACAGTTTAAGATGCGTATTTCTGAGCATTTAAGTGATATCTGTAATAAAAGAATGTCTAATGCTTTATATAAACATGTTTTGCAGCATTCTACAGCGACATTTAGATTTATTGCTATTGATTGTTGTGTTGGGTTGGCGTAATATTTTAAATCAAAAAGAATGTTTTTGGATCGTTAAATTAGGGGCTTTATTTTCTCCTGTGTTAAATGATGTACTTTGATTGGCTGAAGGGGGGTCTGATCTTTTAGATATATATTTTGTGACTGTGTGGGGTGTTTTACACTTGTTTTTGTATTTTTCACGGAAGAAGGCTTTGGCCAAAACCGGTATGCAAATTTTCCTGTACTGGTTTTAACAATTGTTATATTACTGTTGATTGTGCTGGCCATTTTTTATTTTTTGCTTTGTGTAAAAATAGGCCACTGTGGTGGACTTCAAGTATAAACAGGTTATATAACAAGAGGAAGAAACTGTTGTCCAAAAGCAAGAGGAATATCACTCTGCAGAGGAACAGTTCCCTCCTTAGCCAAAACAAGAAAATCAGAAATCTTTTAAAGTCTTCTAAAACAAATTACAAAACTAAAATTGCATCCCTAGCCAAGGATAGTCATAAGTCATTCTTTAACTACGTCCAAAGTCTAAAAGGGAATGCCCATCTATGTGCCGAACTGGTTGTAGATGGGATCACTCATACTACACTGGAAGATATTGACAACCTGCTAGCTGACAGATTCAGTGCAAACATCACCACCCTTCCCCTTATCCCCACCAACCATACCCCAAAGCATACCTGACACCAGCCCTCTGCCTAGTATCGCTAGAGAACATGTCATCTCTACACTCATTATGGCCAAAAACATGGCCTCAATGGAACCAGATAATATCCCAGGTTTACTAAACAATCTAAAGCAAGATTTAGTGGTCCCAAATGATGTTCTCTTTAATCTAAGCTCGAGATCTGGCTATGGGCCTGCAGAATGGAAAACAGCAACAGCAATTCCCCTGCACAAAGGGGGGGGGGCATCAACTGACCCTGGGAAGTACAGACCCAAAAGTCTACCCAGCCTCATATGCAAAGTCATGGAAAGAGTTATCATGGACCTTATCAACAAGGATACAGGTGACCTCCAAACGCTGGACCCAACCCAGTTTATCTTTGTTAAGGTAGATCACGCTTATTAAACCTGGTAGACTTCTTTGAGAATGTCACCAAAGCCATGGAAGAAGCTAAGACAGTGCACACAGTCCATCTCGACCTTGCCAAGGCTTTTGACACAATTTCTCACTCTGGCATCATTGAGAATCTCTCCCAGCTGGGGATTAACCCTTACATTAACAGATGGGTAAGCCAATTGGCTCACCGACAGAACACACTCTGTCAAAACTGGCGATGCCACCTCCACTGGTAGACCCATCACCAGTGGAGTACCACAGGGGTCTGTGCTGGGCCCCTTACTGTTTGAGGTCTATTTCTCAGAAGTCCAGGTCAAAGTAGACAGCCTCTGGCTCACCAAGTTCGCTGATGATTGTAAACTGGGAGGAATCATTGAGTACCCAACGATGTCAACATATTACAAGAAGGGTTAACACAAACGAATGATTGGTGCCAAAGCAATGGTCTAAAACTAAATGCAAAAAAATGCATTATTATTCCCTTTGGCAAAATGGAATTCCCTACAAATTACAATACTGGCACCACCCCTCGCAGTTCCAAACCGGTGGTGCAAGACGTGGGAGCAATCTGAAGTACGACCACCAAGATTCCACTGTGGCAAGGAAAGCCTTTTAAGTAGAACACCTCATAAGCAGAGGCACAGCATCCAGGTCAAGGTATGTTGTAACACCACTGTACTCGACCCTCATCAGACCACTAATAAAGTATAATGCACCCTTTTCCATGTACCTCACCAGACACCTAAAGCAGTTGGAGAGACCTCAGAGGTTTTTCACTAAGAAAATACAGGGACTCCAAACCATGATCTACCTGGGCAGGCTGAAAGCCCTGTCACTTTACTCTGTATCTTACAGGCTGCTGAGAGGTGACTTGTGCCCGGCCTATAGGGCAATCTCCAACCCTCCCCTAATGGAAATGCTGCACATCTGCAAGTAAAATGGCACAATAGTCACTCACTCTGGGGATCTCATCCCTAGCCTGAGACATTAACAGAACATGCTGGAAAGACAGATATGTCTCCCAGAAACTGCCACTTCTCTGGAATAGACTTCCTATTCATGTAAAACAGAGTTCCTCACTGACCCTATTCAAATGCAGCCTACATAATTAGATGGGAGACTGCAAATTCACCCCAGGGATGGCACTCATGTCCCTCATGGACAGGGGTAGCTGGTGTTGATCACAGACCCATTCTGTTCATAAATTCATTTTGTGAACTACCCAAAAAGAACAAACAGGGATACTTGTGATTAACATAGTTAGGCTTATAAAGGCTCTAGAGCTGCCAGCGTATTAACCTCCTATGAATCTATGAACATATGGTGTGGGAATTGTGGTAAGGCAGAGGCTTCAGAAGACAGTGATGGATGTCATCAGAATTAGTGACAGTCTGATGGCAATCAGACTCCAGTGTAATGATACAGCAATATTCATAATCTCAGCCTATGCCCAAGCAGGGTTGTGAAAGTGAGGAAAAGAGTACATTCAGACAGCAGTTGCAGAACCTAAAAGATAAAGCAGGACAACATGAATTGGTAAAGATAATGGATGACTTGAATGCACAAATCAGGACAGACAGAACAGGATATGGGGACTGCCTGGATCCACGTGGTTGGGCAACAGAAACAAAGAAGGAGAGGCCATTCTAGCTTCTGTCGGGCAAATGGCTTGATGGTAGCCAACACATGGTTTAGAAAGAGACAGTTACAAGATCACATACAAGTGTGGCCAACATGCAGCTCAGGTAGACTTCCTCCTAGTAAGGAAAGGGCACTGGGATAGAATCAGTGATTGCAAAATCATACCCAGTGAAACTGTTGCCTCACAGTGTAAACCAATGGTTGCCACAATCAGCTGCAGGCAGTGGTCAGAGAAGGCTCTAAGGTCAACAGAGACCAGGCTGAAGACCTGGAAGTTGACTAGAGAGAAAGCCCAACACTTCAATGAATTAATCAGGGTTCTAGCACTTCAAGAAGACAAAATAGATGGAGTTGAAGAACAATGGCAGCTCCTCAAAACAGCATGTGTGAGGACTACAGAACGGACATGTGGCTGAGCCAGGTATGGAAATAAGGTACATAATGAAAGTTGGTGGGGGAATGTAGAAGTCCAGGAAGTCATCAAAAGAAATAAGGAGTGCAGGAAAAAGTGGGAAACAGAAAAGATGGACCACATTAGCAAACAGGTCAGAGAGAATAGATCGATAAAGCTGCTGTATGCACACGATGTGGCATTACAGGCAGACTCTGAACAAGAACTTCAGCAAATGGTAGCAGAAAGGAATTCAAAATTGAAGGCACACGGGATGAAACTGAGTATAGATAAGACAGTTGTAAAGGCAGCAAATGAGGGAAGCCAGAAGCTGAAAACTGAGATAGAAGGGAAAACAGTAGAACAGGTTGACAGCTTTAAGTATCTGGGATGGGTAATTTAGGAGAAGGGAAGTCTAAATGAGGAGTTCAAGGCTAGAACCAGAGGGGCTATAGCCAACTTGCACAGAGTGTCAGGGATAGTGTATGACAGAAGAATTCCAAAGAAGCTAAAATGTAAGGTGTACAAAACAGTGGTATGACCAGCACTTCTGTATGGTACAGAAACCTGGGGAGTAAAGGCAGAGCAGATGAGGAAGCTAAAGATGATGCAGATGAAATGTCTGTGATGGATGGTAGGATTCACACTGTGGAAAATATGAAGAAATAAGGAAATAAGAACAGAAGCCAAAGTAGCTCCAATTAGAGAAAAGGTCAAAGAGAACAGGTTAAGGTGGTTTAGGCACATGTGCAGGAAAGCAGAAGACAATCTGGTCAAGAGGATTTGGGACAAACAGGAAGAAGGCAAGAGGAAATGAGAGCATCCAGCAAACAGATGGATGGATTGTCTGAAAGAAGACCTGCAGCAGTCAGGCATGAGTGTCGAAGAAGGTAGGAGAGTGGCACTGAATCAGGAAAGATAGTGACAAGTGATATGACACCCCCGACCCCGTGTAGAAAATGGGAAAAAAGGGAGTTGATGATGATGACTGCCGTCAGTTTTAACTGAGGGGAAAGAACAGTTATAGGCTGATAGATATATGCTAGGTTAATGACCACCAGGACCTTTATAAGCCTAGCCATGCAACCAATCCAACTGAGTTTCCATGTAACATGAGCATCTATTTGGAGGGGGATTTTATTTAGGAGTTTGTTAAAGGTTTAGTGGGTGATAGGTTAGTTAGGGAATATTTGCTGTCAGCCCCAGTCTATCAGAAACATGGGGGCTAGACTGGAGGTGAATTTTCAATTTCCCACCCAATAGCCAAGGTTGAATTTAAATGTGACTCTGCTTCACATGGATGGAAGCCTATTCTGGAGTGTGGAGATCCTTTGAGACATATATCTGTTTCACCAGCATGTCCTATTTATGTTGCAAGCAAAGTTTAAATCCTGGGAGGTAGTATTTCTGGTGCTGCTTATTTTGTGGATGTATAAAAGGCCCATCAGGGCTGGATTTGAGGATGCCTTATATGGCAGACATTGATCATCTCATAGTAACTTCTAGGATACTGAATACAGAGAAATGGCTTTAAGGTGATCTGTATAGGACAATGTGTTAATACCTTGGAGTCTTTTGGTGAGGAACCTCTGTCTGCATTCCCACTGTTGCATATGGCTGGTCAGGTACATGCCAAAGGGGGCACTGTGCTCAGTGATGGGTATCATAAGAGCCAAGTAAAGTGGTACTACAGCTTCCTTGATCCTGGATACCATACGCTTACTTATAAGTTGGACAACATAAAATACTTTTCTTACTACCTTGGCTACGTGTTCGTTAAAGGCCAGATTACTGTCAACATATATTTCCAGATCCCTAACTACCAGGTCAACTCTTGGGATGCCTTTTTAATGAAGTAATTAACTTGTTGGATGTTTTCCCAAAAGTAACTATAATGCATTTCTTGGCTTTGGCAGCTGCCACTTGTCTGTGTTAGACCTTCTTGCAGGTTATTAGTATCATGGGGGAATCTAGGATAGCTCCCAATTTGCAAACTTAACGAGCCAGAGGCCTTTGACATTGGGATCTACCTCTCTGAGGACAAGACTAAACAGTAACGGGTCCGATACTGAGCCCTAAAGTACTCCGCTGGTGACAGGTTTCTTGGTGGAGGTAGTGTCACCAATCTTGACTTCTTGGGTTCTATCTGAGAGCCAGCTGACAAGTCAACAAGTTATACAGGGATTTATGCCTAGTTCATTGAGTTTGTCAACAATACATAAGTAGAGCATTGTACTGAATGCCTTAGCCAGGTATAGATAGGTAGTATGTACCATTTCCCCTCATCCATTGTATTGGTGACTCTTCTCAAAGAAGTATACCAGGTTAAGTAGGCATGCCCTTCCTTGAGAAAAACAAACTGGGATGGGTCCAGTATCTTTAGGTTGCCATTGCCTTTGTTGATCAATTCCATCTTTGCATATTAGACCACTTAGACTAATGGGTCTGTAGTTTCTGGGGTTGGTTGATGGTCCACCCTTGTGAAGAGGGATAACATTGTAGTCCTCCATTTATGTGGTACACACCCTGTTTTGAGCCGCAGTTGAAAAGTGACTCAAGTGGTCCTGATAGGTCATGTTTCAAGCTATTTAGGAGGCAACCTAGGATACTCAGCCCACTGAGGCTGTATTTTTGGTCTTAGTGAGTGCCCCAATGACCTGCTCCCTGCTAATATTGGGGGGGGGGTATGTTAGTAGGGATTTCATGGGCCAGGGATGGTGAAGTTAGAGTGGAATTTGTCACCTATCATATTTTGCACCAGGTAGACAGATACATGCCCTCTCCCTCCTGTACCAGCTATTTAATCGAAGTCAAAGAGCAAAAAAAAAAATGTTTTTTCTTCTGGAGCATTTGGCCACAGTCTATTACTACATCACAGCATCTGGTGAATTAAATGCAATGTATTTGCAAAAGTGTATCCTTATTTATTTGGGCTATTTTTTAAATAAAAAACTTTGTAAACTTTTTATTAAAATCACGGACCAATAAAACTTACCATTCCCTGCATGATGTCTTGTAAGGTGGCAGTCCATAGACTTCAATGGATGGGTCTCTGTGTATGAGCAACTTGCTTCCATTAAAGTCTACAGCAGTCAGGAGGTTGGACCGCACTAGAGAATGGCCGATCAGAACCCCATAACAATTTGCTGCTGGCGCAGTTGTCCCTTTCACCCCACCCTAGCTACTCTATTGGCTGAAGCACATACTCATCCTACTCCTCCCTCCTCCCCAGTCTGTGTTTATGGTAAATGAAATAGCTGGCTACAAGCATTCTCCATGACATTCTCTATGATATTCATCTGATTTTCAACAAATGTGAAGCCAGCAACACCTCCAGTAATAGCAGTAATTAAAATTGTATTATTATTTTATAATGTTCTGACCCCAGAAATTGCAAAATAATAACAATGGACTTCCTGAATGATGTTTTGTGACTGACTGAAGAAAATTTGAATATAGAGGCAACAGTGGTCTTAGTATTGTACATGAAGTGCAGGTAAATAGAAGTTATGTCCTTACCATAACGTTCCATGTGGAGTGTTCATCTCGCCTTTGTTCTTACACATGGGTTCGGAGCCGATCCTCGGCTCCGTGTCGGCCGCTTGCAAGCTCTGCATCGAGAAGAAGCTCGAGACAACCTAATACCCACAATCCCCCTCTGCCTTTACCTCAGATCTAGTTTGCAAGCAAACCAGCAGTCAGAGAGAGAAACACTCATGCCAATATCACATATGCACAGATACTAAGAGTCTATATATATATACATATATATATATATATATATATATACATGCTAACTATATATACAACAACTGCAATGCAGAAGCAGAATGCCCCAGACCAGGCACCAAACTGAACGTTCTTCCTAAGGGTGGGAGGGTGGGAATGTAAGAACAAAGGCGAGATGAACACTCCACATGGAACGTTATGGTAAGGACATAACTTCTATATGTGATAGTGTTCAATCTCACCGTTTGTTCTTACACATGGGTAGTGTCCCTAGCTCCTTGTTCCTGAGGAACTCACGGAAGGACGTTCTTGAGCACAGTGGAACCAAAGGTTGCCCTGTCCCTAGAAACCTTGTCTACCTTATAATGAGAAATGAATGTATGTGGTTTAGACCAAGTAGCAGCCGCACAAATAGCATCTAGTGGTAGGCGAGCTGCATGAGCCAGGGATGTAGACACTGACCTTGTGGAATGTCCTTTGGGTTTGTGCAAAAGAGTTTGATCTGTAGAATCATAGACATAGATGATACAATCAGTTAACCACTTAGAAAGAGTTATTTTAGTAACCGCTACTCCTTTTCTGTTATCAGCAAAGGCTACAAAAAGTTGATCAGATTTTCTGTGATCTTTTGTTCTATCCAAGTAAAACCTTAGTTGTCTGTGGACATCTAATTTGTGCAACATATACTCCATTTTATTGGCGTGATTCTTGAAGAAAGTGGGTAATTCAATGGACTGGTTAATATTGTTAATAGAACAAACTTTAGGAAGGAAGGATGAATTAGTGCGAAGAGAAACTCTGTCAGAGTGAAAGATCAAATAAGGGTGTTTAATGGAGAGAGCTTGAAGTTCAGATACTCTCCTAGCGGATGTAATGGCTACTAAAAAGAGAGTCTTCCACGACAAAAATTTTAATGGGCAAGAGGAGGCTGGTTCAAAGGGGGGCAGCATCAACTTAGATAATAATAAGTTTAGACTCCAAGGTGACGAGGAGATCTAATTGGTGGTCTAATATGAAAGACCCTTTTAAAAGGCTTTACAAAGTCTGTGGGCCATAACTGGAGCCCCACATTCTTCCACATGGAAATTAGAAATGGCAGCCAATTGAACTCTTAATGTGGCAGGAGAAGCACCCTGATGGAACAATTCTGTTAAAAACTCTAATATTTTATTCAAAGGAGCTATAACAGGGTCCACTTGCTGTGTATTCGCCCAGAATACAAAGCGCTTCCATTTACTAGTATATGTTTTAGTAGTGGAAGCTTTATGAGAAGCCACTAATATATTTTGAACTGCAGGCGAAAGAAGATCAGACCTGGCTAAGTTAGAATTGGAGCAGCCAAGCTGCTAGCTGGAGGGACAAGAGCGAGGGGTGGGGAGCCCCTGACGAGTGAGTCAATAGATCTGGCTCTGGGTCCAGGATCCAGGGTCCCCGAATGCAGTGTGTCATGAGGAAGGGGAACCAAATTTGACGAGACCAGAATGGGGCAATGAGGATTATTGTCCTGTGTAGGTTGTTGGCTTTCTGGAGAAACTTTGAGATCAGGGGGAAGGGAGGAAATGCGTACAGGAGACCCGGGGGCCAATCGTGAATCAGTGTGTCCCTGGGGACTTCCGCTGGAGGGGGTAATAGGGCAAAGTAGCTCCTGCATTTGGCGTTCATTGGAGACGCAAACAGATCGCAGGAAGGCTGGCCCCACGTGCGAAAAATCTTTTTCGCAACTGACTGTTTTAGGGACCACTCATGCGGTAACAGTATTGCTCTGCTCAGCCTGTCGGCTATGACGTTGGATGACCCCGGGATGTGCGTTGCTATCAGAAAGCGACCCGTGGACTCCGCCCATTGCCAGATTCTCATGGCCTCTCTGCATAGCTGATAGGACTTGGTTCCCCCTTGCTTGTTTATGTACCAGACTACAGACATGTTGTCCGTCTGAACTGCAATAGTTCCCAGAGGAAGAAGGGGAGCAAAGTGTTGCAACGCTAGAAACACTGCCCTCAACTCTAGAACATTGATGTGCAGATTGTACTCTAAATTGGTCCATTCGCCTTGGACTGTCTGTCCCTGAAAGATGCCCCCCCACCCTATCAGGGAAGCGTCCGTGGTCACCGTAGCTGTCGGAGTGGGTAGCACAAATGGTCTGCCCTTGGAAAGGTTGCAAGTCTGAAGCCACCAGTCTAGGTGTGATTTGCAAGTGTTCGTTATAAGAATCTCGTGTGTCAGAGGTAGTTGTTGGAATGACCATTGTGCAAACAGTAGCCATTGTAGGACTCTCATGTGCAGTCTTCCCAAGGGTATTGCAATAAGGGAAGCTGACATGAGTCCCAAAACCTTCAGTACCAGTTTTGCTGGGGATTTCCTGGACAAAAGAAGAAGACGTATGTGAGTCTGAAGTGAAAGTATCCTTTCTGGAGGAAGTCTTAGAATTAACTGATGTGTATCTAATTCCGCCCCTATGAATAAGATACGCTGTGATGGCTGTAGTAAGGATTTTCTGAAGTTTACGGAAATTCCGAGGTGAATACACAGTTGAAGAGTGTAGTCTCTGGCCTGTACTAGTTGACGCTGGGTGGTGGCAGAAAGGAGCCAGTCGTCCAGATATGGAAACACCTGGAATCCTAGGCGTCTCAAGTGAGACGCTACCACTGCCATGCATTTGGTGAAGACCCTGGGGGCTGAGGTCAGACCAAAGGGCAGGGCTTGAAACTGAAAGTGACTGGCACCCAGCCGGAAGCGCAAATGATCTCTGGATGCCCTGGCCATTTTGATGTGGTAGTATGCATCCTTCAGATCTATTGAGCACATCCAGTCGTCCTTCTGTAAGAATGGAAGGATCGATTGAAGCGTGACCATTCGGAACTTTTCTTTCTTGACGAAAGTATTGAGGTCGCTTAGGTCCAGAATGGGCCTCCAGTCCCGTTTTCTTTGGAACTAAAAAGAACCTTGAGTAAGTTCCGAATCCTCTTTGGTCCGCTGGGACTGGTTGGATGACTCTTTTTTCTAGCAGCTTTGAAATTTCTATAGCTGCTGGCTCTCGCAGATGGGGCGGCACATCTGGGAGTCTTTTCTTTGGGATGGGATAGGTTAGAAATGGTATATTGTAACCTCTGGTAATCACGCTTTTTACCCACTTGTCTGTAGTTATGTTTTGCCAGGCCTGAGGGTATAAAGCTAAGCGACCCCCGACTACCTCCAGAGCAGGACAGTCGGGCCTCCTCTCAGGAGTGCTGGAAAGGTTTACCAGGGAGTGTATCCCTGTCACCTTGATTCTGTGGCCCCCCTCTGCCGCCAGGGCGGCGTCTTCCACCTCTGCCCCCTCCTCTGCCTCTAGAAGGGGCATCACCCTGTGTGCCTGGGAAAGATCCTTGGGGTTTTCGAAACCACATTTTTCCACCACGTTGCCCTTTGGGGTACGGTCTGGATGGGGTGGAAAAACGGACTCCGACAGCAGACAGAGTCTTTCCCTCCTGCTCACACCGGGTAAGGGTCTCCTTTACTTTGGGGCCAAAAAGAGTGGCACCGTCAAATGGGGCGTTAGTAAAGGAAGACTTGAAGGCTTCCGCAAATTAACATAAGCGCATCCAGGATTGTCTGCGAAGAGCAATCGCTGAAGCTGCTGCCCTACTCGAACCTTCGGCTGCGTAAGAAATCAGCCTCATGGACGAGTTCACAATGGATGTAAGGGTATTAAGTTGCGCTGTCACTTTCTCTGAGACAGCAGCATCTGTAGTACCCTGGAGGGTATCTCCCAACTCTTTGACTAGATCCCTCTGTAGTCGTGTAAAGTGGGTCAAATAGTTCAGGGATCGCATGGAAAAAGCTGCTGAACTAAAAATGCGCTTCCCATACCTGTCCATCGTCCTAGAATCTTTATTAGGGGGATGGACAGATGAGGAAGATTCCGACATCTCCTTTTTCGTGGCCGCTGCCACCACCATAGCGTCCACTGGAACTCCTTTTGTCAAGTAAGCCTTGTCCTGGGGTGCAGTGATATACTTATTAGGCTTCCTAGGGACTGGTTCCACTGTGTCAGGAGCCTCCCATGCCCTTCGAGCAATAAGTTCCATTAATTCATCGAAGGGCAGAGTGACCCAGGAGGAGGAAGGGCGAGCACCAAATGCCTTCAGCAAGACTGACTCATCCTCAGAAGGGGGAAGGGACTGCCAGTCACCTCTCTGTTTCAGGATCTCCAATATGTCAGAAAAAGAGACATCTTCTGAAGGTGACTTGGGGGACCCTTCTGACTCATCCAAGTCAGTATCGGATGTCAAAGATTCTTGTGGAGAATCTAAGTGTCTCCTCTTACACAATCTTTTCCTAGGAACTTCTTCATGGGGAGCATCCGAAGAAGCCTCCGAGGAAGAGGGGGCACCCTCCAGGGGTGGCTGAGACACCGGTGCTCGACGCTTGGATGTAGCCGTGGGTGCAGAGGAGGATAACGGCCCTTTATGGGGAGGAGAGGTTGCTTCTACTGATGTGGTTGTCTGGGTAGACAACACCTTCCTCATGAGATCGAAGGCCCCCGGGTCCCGAGTCGAAGAATCTCCCAGTTCCGAAGAAATGGAAAGAATCCCCGAGACAGGCACCGAAGGCATCGACCCCGAGGACGGAGCCGAATCGATCCGCGCCGAGGCCCCGAGGGGAAGAGTTGGAACCGAAACGTCGGTTCGACTCTCGGCCCCGGAACCAAGGACAGATCGTCGGCTCCGAGACTCCGGTACCGGATCCGACGGAGTCGAGGTGAGAGGAACAGACCGAGAAAGAGACGGTTCTGGACCCGAGGGCTCCACAATCAGAAGATCAACCTCTTCCGGCTCCAAAGACTGGACAGGTCTCGGAGGAGGAATGGATGGAGACAATGGGAGGCATTCAAGTTTCGACACCAACTGGGTGGAAACCGAAATAAGTTTGGATAGGGCCGAATGCTCCAATAACTTCTGCACCACACAATCCACATCGACATCGGAGAGCTTAGAAGAAGAACGGGTCGAAGGAACCGAAGATGGAGCCGACCTCAATAGAGTCGAGGGAGGGAGCTCCATCACCGGTTCCAAGACTCGAGGCTCGGGAACTGACAACAGTTGAACACTTGGCCCCGAAGTCTGTGGAACCGGTGATCTAACTTTACTCGAAGAGCTCGGAGCCGATGACTTGGGCTCTGATGTCTTCGATTCCTTCGAGGATTTGGATGCCTGATCTGAAGCATCCAGAGCCTCCTGAAAGGAAGGTTTTAATAACCCCCTGTCCATGAGTTTCCTGCGCCTATCTGTCATGACCCTCCCACTAAAAGAGTGACAAATTGAACAGTCCTCTTGTAAGTGGAGAGGGCCAAGGCAGTAGACACAGGAACTATGGTTGTCAGTAACTGACATTTTTTGGCCACACTGGCAACGTTTAAAACCTGATTTAATTTTCTCAGACATCTTAAAGAAGAAACAGGTAAGAGAAAAAAGGTCAAGTCCAGTAGAGAGACAAATCCAGTAAAAAAGTCGAATCCGATATATAAGTCAGTCCGGTTGTCAAATTCAAGTAAGGGTGGAAGGCCCGAAAACTCTAACAAGTTTAAATAAACTTAACGGTACCGAGTATTTCTACCTTACCACACACACATACACTATGTCACCAAAAGTACTTTTAGAATAATTTTTTCTCAAAAAATAACAATAATAAAGTTATTTCTTATCTGAAGTTGCTCGAGCTAGATCCCAGTGATGCGAACGCAGCAGCGGCAAACTAGATCTGAGGTAAAGGCAGAGGGGGATTGTGGGTATTAGGTTGTCTCGAGCTTCTTCTCGATGCAGAGCTTGCAAGCGGCCGACACGGAGCCGAGGATCAGCTCCGAACCCGTGTGTAAGAACAAACGGTGAGATTGAACACTATCACATTAAAGGTTCTTCTCATATTATGTTGTATTCTTTAGAGACAGAAGAATAACCAAATTTTGTTGTAAGATGTGTGTAGAAAGTAATCTTTGCTCTTTGACAGATTGTACAATGAAGGGCAATTCTGTTTTCAAAGTCTAAGTACTCCCACTGCAGCTAAGCATCTGCGGCACACTTGATAAAAGATGGACAACTAACTCTGAGCTTGATTACAATCTGTCTTTAAATCTTCAAAAGGAGATGCATGCATTTCTTCTTTACCCAGGCAGGATATAAGCACATGCTAGATAACTTTTATACAATAGTTTTTAATATGGAGCTTAGAATTATATCAGACACCAAGGCAAGCAGTTCAACAGCACAGTGATACAAGTTTATGTTTCAACTACAGAAGATGAACAGGAGGTGGTTGACCAGTTTTATGAGGATCTGCATTGCCTTCTGGAAACAGCACAAAAAATCATCTTAGGAGACTGTTATGCTAAAGTTGATAGCCAAAGAACAACTGGAAGATGGCCAAGAGTGGCAATGGAGTATGAAATGAAGCCAGACATATACTAGTAAAATTCTGGCAATATAATTCACTAGTCATAGCAAATATTCTCTCTCTCTCTCAATATCCTACAAGAGAGCTAGATATCAACAAATGATCATTACTGAAATCAGACTAACTATGCACTTTGCAGTCAGAGACAGAACACCTCTATATAGTCAGCAAAAACAAGACCTGCAGATGACTGGCTCAGACTATTAGTGTCTTATTACAAAGTGTACAATTAAATTAAATACAACAAAAAGCCTTAAGGTAAAATAGACACAAATGCAGCAATATTCAAAACTAATATATAATAGAGGGGGAAATAGACATATTTAAGTGATTATACCTTCTGGGTAGAGTGCCTGAAGAACTATTGTCCAGGAGGCAACAAAACATGCTCCAAACAGAATGAAGATTATGAAAGTAAAATGGATGTCTGTGCATGCTTTAGATGTGGATGAGAAGAGGAGGAGAGTAAAAGGCAATGAAGATACGAATATATATCAATATGAGAACAGAATGTCAGTGAACAGCAATATGAGATAAGGAAGTATATTGGAGCGATGAATGCAAATAAATGGAAGGAGATAAGAGTATTGGAAATACAACAGATTTCTTCAGAAATATTGGTGATATTAATGGAAACTTTCATGTAAAGATGAGCATGATATAAGTAAACGATGGGAGGACTCACTAGAAAAAGAAGATATTAAAAAGTGGTCTCAGAAATATATAGAAGTACTACATAAGAACAACCCTAACATCACTGATACATATGATATGTTCTCCTATCTAAGGTCACATATTCTGGAGAATGAAATAAATTGGGCCTTACAAAGTCTTGATAATAACAAGGCTGCAGAAAGTGATGGAATTGGACCTTAGAAAGTCTTGTTAATAACAAGGCTGCAGGAAGTAATGGAATTCCAGCTGAACTGTTTAATGTCCTGCAAATTATGTTGTTGCGGTGCTGCTCATAATTTGCCAACAAATACCAGCAAGTACCTTTTCATTCCTTATAATGTCTTACTCTCCCTTCATCACTTATTCCTTACTGCTATCAAATTATCTTCCCTGACTTGCTCTGTAAATATACCATAAGCCTGTTTTCCCTCATTTCTTATTGCAATTCCTATTTGTATTAGGCTTATCTTTAATTTCTCTACAAACTGTCTAAAATTTCTCTAAATATTAAATGACTGTCATTTACCTTGTTTCGATTCTTAGCCAATGTTTTTATATTATATCCAATTTGTTGTAATTATTTAAATTGCAGATGTTTTTGTTCTATTTTTTGAAGATTGTAAAATTATTGTTCTTAAAATGTTTTGTAATAATTTGGAGGTTTTCTTCCCAGGCCTCCACTGAAAATTTGCTTCTACCCGGCTGGACTTTCCCAGTAATCAAATGTCAATAAAATAAATAAATTTAAAAATCACAGCAGTGGGTATTGGATCACAAAAGGTGAATTTATATTCTAATTCCCCACAAAAAGATCAGTGTTAAAAGAATACTCAAATTATCAAACATTTGCATTTGTTTTACATGTTAGCAAAGCAACTCTCAAGATCTGCAAAGGTGATTCCAACAATATATGGATTAAGAGCTGTGAGATATACAACTGGTTTTAGAAGGGACAGAAGCACCACAGATCAAATTGTGAACATCTACTGGATATTAGAAAAACCTAAGAGTTCCATAAAAATATTTACTTCTACTTTATTGACTACTCTAAAACCGTTGACTGTGTGGACCACAGTAAACGTATGACAAGTTCTTAGAGAAATGGGGATACTGGCCACCATACCCCCTCCATAGGATTCTGCATGCAGAACATGAAGAAAATGAATAGGTTTAAATGGGGATGGGAGTGTGACAAGGCTGTGTATTGTCACCTTAACTATTTAATGTATGTAATAAATGTATCATGCAAATTATACTGGGTTAGAGGAATCAGATGCTGCAATCAAAACTGTCAGGAGAAACAACCTAAGATATGCAGGTGACAACAGACTGATGGATACAATGAGGAAGAGCTGAGTAGCCTGTTGATGAAGGTGAAAGTAAAAGCAGAAAAGCTGGATTGCTGCTCAACAATAAAAAAATGATGTCATGCCTTATGCATTCCTTGGAAACGGGCTGGAAAGAAATGAAGGCAGTGCCAGATGGTGATTACAGCTGTGTACTAAAAACACGCTTACTTCTTGGAAGGAAAAAGATTTTAAAGAGCAAAGACGTCAAAAGGCCATATAATCAAGCACTTCCAGCAATAATTTATTGTTCTCATATGTCAGAAAGGAGATGACCATTTTTTTATTAAGAATCTTTATGTTCCTCGGGCATGCCTGATAGCTTTCCTTCTTAATTACTTTTGAAAGTACTCAGTTTTTCCCCATTATGCAAGTATACTGTGTTAAAATCTGCAGTTATATTTTGAGTCTGGTATTTCAGATTTCACATAAGTATGATTTATAACTGGCCAGGAAAAAAATACTGCTTCATCTGCTTTCAATCCAGTGTTGGCAGCTTTTATAAAATGAAATAGTAACATTAATTTACTGAAATTCTAGCATAATGTTTTTATTGAGAAGCCAGGAAAAATTGAGACCTTATTTATGTTTTTTGGAAGACTCAGAACTCAGGAGTTGCGCAAAACATTTGTACAGTTTTCAATAATTTTCCTTATCATTTTACAGGGTTGTGAGAATGCTGGCAACCAATTAACTCAAGACATTGAACTCAGTCTGGACAGTGTGGTGGTCTATCATAAAACAGAGAGAGAGAGAGAGAGAGAGAGAGAGAGACAGCAACCCAGATAGGCAGACAGACACAGACACTGTCTGTCTGTGTGACACACGCACACGCACACACACACACACACACACACACACACACACACTACACACACACTACACACACACTACACACACACCTACTGGCAATTGGGAGATTGTAATTATTTCACCTACTGGATGTCTTTGGAGTATGTGTGGAAACTGGTGTATCCAGAGAAAACTCACAAGAAGACAAGAATTAGGACGTGCAGACTATACACAGAGAGACCCTCTGGCTGTGAGGCATCAGAGCTACATGCCATATCACTGTACCTCCCACTCTTTGCATCAGAGCTACATGACATATCACTGTATCTCCCACTCTTTATATCAGAGCTACATGCCATATCACTGTACCTCCCACTCTTTGCATCAGAGCTACATGCCATATCACTGTACCTCCCACTCTTTGCATCAGAGCTACATGCCATATCACTGTACCTCCCACTCTTTGCATCAGAGCTACATGCCATATCACTGTACCTCCCACCCTTTAAGTACTATGTCTTTACTTGTCCGTGGTTCTGAAAACATTTTATAAGGAAAGGTAATATATTTGGTTATAATTCTGGTTTAGGAATTTGGTGATCATCTGTAGAATTGAAGTTCTGAATTAATTTTGCAAAGCCCTGAGCTAAAATGCAAAGGGTGCACTGCTTCTGGAAGGGCAGGAGTTCGGAAGTGGTGCCATAAAACTGTAAACAGACTGCTCTAAGCTAAGCCAAACTCCTTGCTCTCAAACACTCTGTAGCAGATTATAGTACACTAGCTAAATTTAATGACAAACTCCTCAAGGAGTCATCTGCCCATTTACATTGTTACTTTGTGAGTTAACACCTCACACCTCACCACAGGACAAAGAGCAATATTGTATTCTTATACCTCACCACAGGACAAAGAGTAATATTGTATTCTTATACACTTCAGAACAGACAAACTGTTCTAAGAGCTTTCAGTAATTTCTGCATCAAATTCAGAACAATGAACTCTCACTTTAGAACTTAATTAAGCAGTCTGTATCTTAATGATACTATCATTATGTACGTGTTATAAAATATCAACTACTAAAGTAGAATGAAATGTCATATAGATAAATTAGGTTACTTAAGAAAAAATGTAAATGTAGCTCATAAAATAACTCAATTTTCTGAAGGTGTTGGCAGTTGTAGCAACAAAGCAGCTGTTAAATTGGTTATTTCTGAGCACACAGATTATTCCCAAATACATAGTCTAGTGGCCACACAGATAAAAATTATTCATTATGGTTACATGACTGTACCCTCAAGAAATGAGGGCAGGTGTTACTAAAAATTAGTATTCTGTGGCAACCAGTAATCTTGAAATGTAAAGCTTGACAAGAAAAAAGATACTTAATGTGAAATTAACTTGCAATTTGAGCACTTTATTCTTTGACTTAGTGATATATCCCATGCTTGATTCAAATGCACAAAGATGGTAAACAAAACTAGACTGTTGCGGTTACACCAATATCATGGCTCTTAATCGTTAGTAGAAACCTTTGCTCAGATGCATGTAGTGGTTGTGTTAACTTTACATACCTTCTGGAATGCTTCTGTCCAAGAGGATGGGGTTTCCTGTTGCTGTTTTGACATTTCCTTCTTCATCAAATATTACTTTTAAATAACCCAGGTACTTTCCAAAAGCATATGCTTGGACAACAGGAACCTTATACCCATGGATGGAATCTACCATATATGGATATGGCCCAGCAGGGAACTCAGTTGAGGGAGGAGTACCTGAAAATAAAACAGTAATAATGTTCATAAAGTTGAAAATTACAACATTACTTTATCTCAACATTATGAGCAAATGTCACATACATTGTTGCTACCACAGTTTTTAAGCACAATGAAACACACATCTCTGATTTTACCCAACAGTTTTACAGTAATACATGCTACCACAGCTCACACAAGTGAATTTACAGCTTTGTTTCTGCAATGTGTGTGTTGATTTAATCCAGTTTGTTCAGCATATTGCACCTTAACACATTTGGTATGGGTGCCATTTTCCTTTCTGAAAAACTTGAGTGGTACTTAATGCGAGTAGAAACATTTGGTTTATTATGTGCGTCATTTTCCTTTGTGATAGACTCGAGTGATGTTTAATGCACATTAAAACATTGATTTATTATGCGAGTCATTTTTTGTTTGTGATAAACTTGAGTAGTGCTCTTTAGCTCTAGGAACAGGGAAAGAAAGCCCATGAGTGATTGAAAAGAGAGACACTGTAAGACTGTACCTAGTGCTAACTTACATTATAGAATCTTGGAATGACGAACATTTCTTTTAGTGACAGTATGGGCCGTAGATGTACACCAGTAACAGTGAATTTTCATTTGAAAAACTTGGCTAATTGCATCAGCGATAAGTGTTGGATAGATTTCAATTTACTCTGGGTCCATTAGTCTTTAGCTGGAACAAGTGGACATTTCTTAATGATGTCACAGAAAAGTGACATTCACAAATGGTTAGTTCTTGTGTGAATGCAGCTCACTACTTATTGTAGGGCACAAAATCCATAATACAAAGCAGAAGAACATATAAATAACCAATAAGGAGTAATTTCTTGCCACGCGTGCAGTTTGCATTGTTTATGTCCATTGTTTTAGTAACACAGACTATTAAGGCTGCTTCATGTAAGAAACAAAAATGTCATATTGGTCCACTAACAGAAAACAAAAAGACACTGGAACACAAATGTGATGTAATACGTTAATTACTTGAGCTTTCGAGCTGGCATGAGCCCTTCCTCCTGATGAAAGGCACATGTTAGCTTGAAAGTTCAACTAATTGTTAAATGTTAGACCAATGAAAGGCATTACATCACACTTGTGTTTCAGTGTCAGACTGCTTTATCTGAGGTCTAAAAATAATCTTAGGTGATCCCCAGAGATACAAGTGTTCATAAAACAAGATGGCATTAGAAATAGCCTCAACAAACTTTAGTTTTTACAGGATACAGCCAGACAGATAGAGCTAGACAGATAATTAGACAAACAGGGACAGACAGAGAAGAAGATGTGCTGGTGGGTCTAACAGATATGTGGATAAGGACTGCAGATGTTTGTTTGCTTGTGTCTTTCGGCTTTTCCCGGTTAGGGGTCGCCACAGCGGATCTCCGGTCCACTAATGATTGGCAGTAGAGTTTTACGTGCTGGCTTGCCGGGCCTAACACCAACCTTCAATGAAGGAACGCCCATTCATGCATGTCGCCACACAGAAGACGCTCTAACTGAGAACTGAACGGGCAACGTCTAACTGTGAGGCGACAACGCTACCGCAGCACCACCACCGCAGTGGGTAAGGACTGCAGATATGCAGCCATATTTCTCTAGCACAATCTATTAGTGTTATAAGGATGAGCCCAACACATACTAAAGACTGGGTTTTGTCAAGCAGCAGGTGTTCATGACCGCTGGTGGATAAAGTGCACCTTGGGTCTCAAGTGGTTTTCAACATATGCCCCACACACACACTTGCCTTTTTATATTCATTTTCCTGACTGTTTTAACTTTACACTTGCCTATCAGATTTTTTTTATTGTTTAATAAATATATTGTTTAATAAGGCAAAATGTGAGTGTGTTCTAAATTTGTAATCTTGAACATTTTTGTGTGTTCTTATTTTTCTTCCCATGCAGCTGACCTTCAGCACACCATAGTGTGTCTGTCTATCATCATATCTACCTACCTTACCCTGATAACCCCTGGACTCTCTCAGAGCAGGATGAGATCAGCATAGAAATGAACAGTGTCCAGGAAAGATGTATCATGCTGGTGTTGTAAGAGGTTTCCCTTGCTTAACTTAATCAGTTTTTCCCTAAGTCTGGCATGCGTGTGTATCTGTGGAACCCCCTGAAGGGGAATGTTATAGGTGAATGGTGCCACACTGTTCTGCACTTCAACATGGACTTGATACTGGCAAGCAGCCTTGCCACTCTGTGATTGGTTCCCTAGCCTCCACAAGGAAGCCCCAAATCTCTTTGTGTGGTCATGCCTCAGATACCCAAGCCAGCCTCTAATCATACCCAGGTCAAATGGGACATAGTAATGGCTATATCGCTCTGTGTGATGCACTCACTTGTAATCTTGAAGATAATTCCAAGAAGAACTGTAACAAACTTTATTACCCAATAATAACAAAAAATACCCATTTCAGTACATTTCAACCATAAAAGATCATTCAGACTACTGTCATCATAATCCACCAATATCTGCACTCATCAATTGCAGCCATTTTGTCTGTGTACACCTCACATGTATGATTGTGATTAAAATGGCCGCTTTAAATAAATGCACACTAATCCTGCAAAGCAAGATTAATAACATATTCAACTTGAACATGACAGCAGGATCAGTCATTTTCATCCACAAATAGCTCCTGTACCCAAGCAATTATAGCCACATAGGCAAAGTAATGTAGCTCAGCTTGTTGCTATCACACACAATGCAACCACACACACACACACACACACACACACACACACACACACACACACACACACACACACACAGTTATGTCTATTAATTTCAGAGACTATGTCATACACCTCAAATGTATGACTGTAATCAAAGGAATAAATAAGTTATAGCTATCAGACACATTCAGTATGTCACTGCAACCCTCCTACTTGCACATACTTTCGACCATTGCCCTGGGGAAGCAAGCTTGCTGGTGAGGTTGCTTCACATGCACAATCTGCAGCTCACCTCCCAAAAAAAAAACACAGAGGGTAAGGATGACAAAGCATGTGAGCAGTGCTTATTTTTTCCATTGTTCACAAATATATCTGATATCTTAAAAACTAGATTGGGAGCATCTGCTCGTGCAATATTAAATATATACAGCTGTAGAGAACTGGGAAATGTAGGAAGCAATCTGAAAACATTTAGTTTTCACTTCAGTGTTGGGGAGTGCATGCATGCTGAAGTTGGTTTATTTTCCCTTTGTTTGTTGATCCTGTTATATCAGTCTGCACCTGTAAAGATAAATCATACAGGCAAGGGAAGGGAGAAAAATATCTGTCATGGCTTTATTCTTATTCTGTAGTTCTTCTTGCACCTCTGAACTGTCTTTCAGCTGTCCTTTGGTTACAACAGTTGAAAGACGTAACAGAATAGCAAGAAGATGTGTGGAACCAGGTGAAATATTTGCTCTTCCTATTTATAAAAATGCCTTCAACAGAAAAAAAAAAAACATCCCTGAAGACTGGTGTCCACTACTTGTGCAATAGCATATACAGCTGAAGAGAGGAGAACCATCCAGGAATTGGGGAGAAAATGACTTTGTGCATATGCTAAGTAAGCAATAATACCTGACAGTGTGTGTGTTAATGTGCATTTAACTCCTGTCCAGGGGTGTTATGAGGCCCAACACCACAGGCGGAAGGCCTCTACACCCCTGTAAGGACATTAACTACACATTAACACTCACCCTGGAGGGCTTTATTGAGCTTAGAGAATGTGCTCTCTGTAAAATTGATGTGTTTTACTTATTTTTTTAAGTACTATATTATTTTTTTTATAAATTTTTGATGTAAAAGACTTATTCCACCTAATGTTTCAAACTTTATGTACTATATGTTAGTGGTGTTGGAGGAAGCATTTTGCATCAAAAATATATAAAAACTAATATAGTATTTAAAAAAATAAGTAAGTAAAACAACAATTTTACAGAAAGCACATTCTCTCTTTCTCTCTCATACACAGTTTCTTCTGCTTTGACATACACACACACACACACACACACACACACACACACACACACACACACAATCCTCTGGTTTCACACTCACATTGACTCACACAAGCATAACTCTCAACTTCTTAGTATAAAAAATTTGGACAAAGCCCTAAAAATAGGGATGAATTTTAAATATTGCTCTTAAACTTAAAAAGATCTTGTATTATAATGCATTTTCTGAAAGATATAAAGCCTGAAACTCAAATACCTGTCATTATTTAGTTAATTCACTTCTCACTGAGTTGTTACAAAACTTCAGAAAACCACAAGTTTTATGAGGAATAGACAAAAAATATGATGCAAAAATCTGCTTTCTCTCTCTCTGTCTCGAGCTCACACACAGTCTCCTCTGCTTTCATACACATATTCACTCATACAGGATCGCTCTCACTCTCTCTCGATCTCTCACACACAGTCTCTTCTGCTTTTATACATGCATTCACTCACACAGACAAACAAAAACTCACTCATACACATGCATACACACACTTTTTTCTGTTTATTTTTTTACACTCACTAAACAGCAAAAGTGCTGCTTAGTGAGTATAAAGTAATGGCAGCTGCTAGTTTTTTCAGTCCGAGCTCCACTGCAGCTTGATATGCTGCTGTGAAGTGGTGGACTCGTTTTTCAGCTCCATTACTTGTATATTAATAACCTGCTGAAGAATGTTCAGTCTCCATTCAGGGTGCTGATGTACAGTTTGCTGATTTTTAAAGGTGGCTTATTTTACCTTTGTTTGCTGAAGTTGTTAAATTATTCTGTACCTCCGAGAGTAAATTGTACAGACGAAAGCTAAAAAGGCTTTTTTCATGGCTCTGTACATCCACTTGCTAATCTGAAGATTCTTTCAGTTGTTTTTTGATTAGAACAGCTGAAAGATGTAACAGAATAGGAATTAGATGTGCAGAATGAGGTTCATAGGTGTGTACTACGCTAATGGCCCTGGGGCCTTTACAAACCTAGCCCATAGAAATGCCCTGGCATCGTGCTACCCAACATTAGTTCCCAGTGCCTCTATCAAGCAGAGCCACTGGAGTGATCCATGGGGTGAACTTTCTATTACCCATCCACTCTTGAAGAGGGACAACGAGGTGCTCTGCTTGACATGTATGGAAAGTTTATTCCAGAGCATGAGCAGTCTCTGGGTGAGGAACCTGTCCCTCCAGCATGTTCTGTTAATTGTGGTAATGAGGTTGACGTCTCTGGAGTATGTTTCGGAGAGATTGGGATTTCTTCAGATGTAGCATTTCTAACAGAGCTGGGTCAAACATGGCTTTGGAAGTCAAGCAGAGATCGCCTCTAAGTAGGCGATACGAGACACAAAATAGCTGGAGTCTTTTGAGTCTGTCCATGTAGGACATGTGTTTAATGACTAGGATCCTCTTCATGAGGTACTTCTGTGGCATCTCCAGCTGTTGCAGGTGTCTAGTGAGGTACATGCCAAATGGGGCATTATACTCAATGATTGATCTAATGAGGGAAGAGTAGAGAGAGATGATGACCTCTTGTTTCCTGGATGCAAAACCCTTGGTAATGAGATGTGCCACACAGAAGGGCTTTCTGACCATAGTGGCAATGTGGTGGTCGAGGGAAAGGTTGCTGTCAACCTGCGTCCCCAGATCTCTTATAACACCTTCAGTGTTCAGTGGGCTCCCATTGATGTGGCATTTAGTGGGAACTGAGTTTTTACCAAAGGGGATGATGACGCATTTTTTGGCATTAAGCTTAAGGCCATGGTTTCGACACTAGTCATTGGTCTCAGTGAGGCCTTTCTGTAGGATGTCTGCATCACTTAGGGAGTTAATAATGGCTCCCAGCTTGCCATCGTCTGCGAACATGGTAAGCCAGAGTTCCTTTGTGTTGGCCTGGACTTCTGAGAAGTAGATGCCGAACAGGAAAGGACCCCAGGACCGATCCCTGTGGGACTTGACTTGTGACTGGTCAGCAGTCTGACTTAGAACCCACAGTGTGAAAGTAGCGGACTCCATCTGTGAGCCAATTTGCAACCAACCTAGTGATATAGGGGTTGATGACTAGTTTGGTGAGTTTATCAATAATTCCTGAGTGAGGAATGGTATCAAAGGCCTTAGCCAGATTGAGGTAGGCTGTATGCACTGCCATACTTTCATCCACAGCCCTGGTGACTGACTCAAAGAAGTCAACCAGGTTGAGCAGGCATGATCTCCATTTTACAAAGCCAAATTGCGTGGGGTCTAGAGTTTGGAGATTTCCTATATCTTTGTTAATCAGGTCCATAATGATGCACTCCATAGCTTTACATATCAGACTAGTCAGGCTAATGAGGCAATAATTCCCAGGGTCTGTAGTTGCTCCCACTTTATGGAGAGGGATGACTGTAACAGTGTGCCATTCGGTAGGGACATAGCCTGAGGTGAGGCTGTGACTGAACAGGGCACACAGATGTGGTGCCAGTTCGCTTTGTAGTTCATGTGGAACACAGCCAGGGATATTATCGGGTCCCATGGAAGCTGTATTCTTGGTCTGGGACAATCCAGCTTTAACCTGTGCTGCAGTAATGCTGGGTACCTGGCATTCTTCTGGTATTGTGATTGGTCCTTTAAGAGGGAAGAAAGGGGTAAAGTTGGCACTGAATATTTTGGCCAGTATGCTGGCAACATCGGTTGGCTGAGTATAGAAGGTACCACTGTGCAGTAACTCAGAGCAAATCTGGGTATTGCCGTGGAGGTTCTTGATATAGCTATAGAAAGCTTTGTGATTGTTTTTAGTGTCTGCTGCAATTCTGCCTTCATAGCTGGCTTTAGAGGATTTGATGAAGGATCTCAACTTTTTGTTGAGTCTAATAAGGGAGTTTTTCCATTCCTGGGACTTCACCTTTTTCTGCAACAGTTTCTTCCTAATTTTGTAGAGTTTATTAATGGCAGGGGACCACCAGATTGGCTTCCTTTTTTGGAGGAGAGCATCTTGGTTTTATTGGGTATGGCTAGTTCCATGCATTTATGTACATGTTCACACAGTGCACTGGTATATGATTCGGCAGTCTTGCAGGTATTTTCCATTGGCATGGGTGCTGTGAAGTTAGCCACCTCTGTTTTTAGGAGTCCAAAGTAAACTTTGGAGACGTTTTTCAAGGTGGTTACCTTTGCGGGGGTTTGTGGGTGAGATGTGGATTTCCATGGAGATTAGTTTGTGGTCAGATCAGACCAGGGAGGGACTGACTATTGGTGTAGAGCAACGGTCGCCCATGTTAGTAATAACCAGGTCAAGGATGTTGATTCTTCTAGTGGGGGGGTCAAGTGAAATTCATATCTTTCTTAATTAAAGAAATAACTGGAAGAGAAAAAAAATGTACCTGAAGATTGTCAGCATCTGCTCCTGAAAAAAATATTACATACAGCTGCAGACAGGAAAACCAAGTGGGAAAAGGGAGAAACTTTATTTGCAAATGTTGTTTGTTCTCCTATTTGTAGCTATATAGTATAAGTAGATTGCTGAACTTTTTATTTTACCTTTATTTGCTTAAACTATTAGTGTGGTCTCTGTCTCCAAAAGTAAATTATATAGACAAGACAATGGAATCTATTACCATGGCTTTTTCCCTAGTACTATGCATCTTCTTGCAACACTGAAATGTGTTTCAGATGTCCTTTCATTATTACAGCTGAAAGATATAGCAGAATACCAAGTAGATGTGCAGAGATAGATTATTTCCCAGGTAGGGTCAAAACAAGACTGGAACAGGGAGGAGACAGCAATTTTACTTATCAGCTTTTGGAGGGTTAGGGAAGGTCTGAATTATTTGCAGAATACTGCCTTTGTGAAATTATTCAAAAAATGTGAAAAAAATACCAGTGAATTGGAAGAAAATTGCTGACCGATATATTTCTTCAAACATGCAAAGTAAGAGAATAACTTTATAGCATCATGAGAAAGCTGTCAGTGTCCCTTATTTGTGGAATTTCTACACTTTGCCAACCCAATGAATCACAGGAAGATAGTCAGCAAAAAGCTGTAGCTGTATACATAGGGTCACCGTGGGCATTTATTTATGTAGGGATATATTTATTTTTCAAAGTAAATTACTTAAAAAAATAAAGTGTCAATGACTGAATGATCACCACATCATACTGTGCATGTTTAAAAAGTACTTGTGATGTCATTTAATAGTTTTTAAATTAAAACTAAAATGAAATAATTTTTTGTTAGTGGGAAAATTTAGCACATAAGCTAACTAAAATGAGTTAGCAGCGCTGAGCATGACAGAATTTTCTTTCCTTGCTGACACTGAGTGGCTGGCTGGCCATTAGCTGCGCTGGAGCTGTGAGCACTGGGTGGTTGTCTGAACTGCCACTAGTATAACATGTCACTGTCTCTATTATTTCTCTGTTACTACCATATATGACTGATGTTATAACGGTGGCCTAAACAAAATATAATGGTTAGCACCAAACCATGCATCAGTTATTCAGAGAGACAGAAAAAGAACCAGTTCAATTATGATGCCTAGTTAAGGGTTATAGCTGAAAATTGTGCCCTGGAAGTTACTATACTAAAGGACCAGCTAAGAGCTGCTGTCAGGTTATTGCTTTTTCATCTAAGCAGCACCTTTTGTACAGGCCTTTATTCTGCACTCAGGTTTGGCAATGGTGGTACACAGCTGATACTCAATTGTTTGACACGGAACAGCCTTTACAGCTGCTCAAGTATCACTGCTTAGGGCATAGTTGCTGTTACGCTGCTTGATTCCTCAGATAGGAGTGAATGTTGGTGTTCAAAGTGTATTGTTTTCTAACTCTCTAATCTCATAGCCTTCTGGGGAAAGGCTCTCCAAGGTTTTTATTCTCTGTTAGCAGCTGCTCTTTCTCCAATGTGCAGCAAGCTTGTAATAAAAATAATAAAGTTAGGGGAGGGGAGGTGAGGGACAAATCGCCCTATGGTGACTCATAGAAGTTTCCTCCCCAGAAAAAGAACACACATCTTTAACATTTTACTTTGTAGTGTATTTGTGTAATAACTGGACAGTAACAAGTTGATGCATTTTGAGGGTTTGTGTACTTGAACTATTTCATGTAATTTTTGCAGATGTGCTTCAGCATTTAGTCTCATGAAAACATAATGTTTTCTGCAAACACTTATTTCTTCAAACCTTGATTAAGATAATACTTTATTATGGGCTTTTGTATGTCAGTTTCAAATGTCTTTAGTCTTCATTGTGTGCAGAATTCTGCAGCACAGTTTTGACTGCTACTTCCTGTTTCAGTCACACTACCTCTGTGGTGTGGAACCTACATGTCCTGAGTTCTCGCAGCCCAAAGGAGATTTTGTTGCCCTACACTTTTGCCTTGTAGACTAGTCACAGTTCCCTCTGTGTTGTAAACCTTTGACAGATATTATTTTATTTATGTTTTTGCTTTCCATCCCTGCAGCTGCCACTTAGCTGCCGCCGGCTTCTTTCTTCATTCATTGGGTCCACTAGACTTGCCTTGGACTCCTCTATGCTCAACCTGACTCATGCTTGGGGCTACTGAGGAGACAGAATATGCTGTTGCAGTATCATAATGATGCCAGGGAGTGTGTCCTAAGTTCCCCTTCCCACCCTGCACCAGCCTTGTGAGCTCGATGGAGCCTGTCATACTATTGTCCTTTGAAGTTTACTGTGCTTCTGCCTTCAGGTTTGTGATTCTGAAGCCTCCTGTATGAGTTACTAAAATTCATTCTTTCTAGTTTATGTAGTTTTAGTACTTTATGATTACTGTATTTCTAAACATTTGCATACTGACTTACTAATATAAAGCACATGTGTTCAAGCACTTAAAAATTAAAGGAAAAAGTTTGTTGCATCATGTGGTCTGTCTTAACCACTGCATTTTCTGGGAGAGAATATTTTCCATTTCCTTTCTGCATTGTTTACATCCATCCACAACCCTTTTTCCCATGGGGCCAGGGTGTTACTTTAACAGTGACAATCATCTACAGCCAAGGTTTATACCGCCAAGTGATTAGCCTTGCTGCTGTAGTTCTTCCAGAAACCCACTCACATGCATACTCACACCTATGGCAGATTTAGAGTGTCCAGTCCATCTACTGCATGTCTTTGGAATATGAGACTAAACCGGAACACATCTATATGATCCGCTGTGCCATTGTGCCACTGCTTTTACATTGTTTAAATATTCTTATTAAAATTAACTAAGTAACAATAAAATCTTGCTACAAGGACTGAGCATGGGGCAAGTACTATTATCTGTCTCAAGAATCAACATGATTAAGTATTGCATTTTGTGGAAACCAGTAACTGTGGTACTGAGGAACAAACTCATACTGCAGTTTTTAATGTCTTTATTAAATCAGAGTTTAAACAAACCATAGTGGCATTTCTTTATTCTTTTCATGTAGTATACACACACATTTTCTTTTCAACAATCCTTTACTCCAACATTAAATAAATTGTTCAATACCTGCATTCTCTTAAACCACAGGCCTCTTCCTGAATATTATTCTGCATGCATTGTTCACACAAATTGTATTTATTTCAATTTGTTCCTTCCTTTTTTCTAAAGATTCTATCTCTTATCTCCTTTATGATATTCAATATTTCAATTACAGCTGTCTTACATTTTGATTTCCATTTATTCGCAATTACTTTTTTAAGCAACTAATACCATAAAATTCTGGAAGGCCTTACTATGTCCTGGCAATTCAAATTGTATGTCCCAGCTAAAAAGAATCATTTATTTAATTACAAGCATTTCTCCCCGAGCATTTTTGACAAAGCACTCTGTAGTGTATTTTTAAAATCTGCCAACTCTTTGAACTCCCAGAAAACATGCTCTCATTTACCTCTACCTTTCCCACCACATGTTCAGCATTTCCTTTGTACCCGGAGAAAATTTCTCTGAAGTCTACTTGCTGTGGAAAAATACCTATGCAAACCTGTTGCAAATTGCCTTTCCAGTCCATTTTCCCTATCTTTTCTAACATTCTCTGATAAATTCTTTAAGTTGTCATGCAATATTTTATATTTCCTATGCCCCCCCCCTTTTAACAGCAGCTTCTGTTATAGACTCAACCAAAAACTCTACCAGATTTAGGCTTTCATTTATAGCACATCCCTATGTGATATCAATCCCTGCAAAGGAAAGCAATTTCTATCCAGCAGTCCAAACTTCTGATTGGCCTCATCCCACTCTATAACCTTTCTCTCTCTCTCGTTACATGCTCCCAATATCTTGATCCCTTTGCTCGTTTTTTTTTTCCCAATAAGTTCTAACTAATTATTAGCTATTTTCTACACTCTACTTGCAGTCATCACAAGATCTCCTTTCTTCATTCCCATATTGGCCTAGTTCTTAGAGTAGTTTTTTTCTACTTTATGAATAAAATATTTTGTAAAGTTGCTATTCTCCTTAAAATCCTACTCCCTCCTTCTGACCTACCCCACTACACCATCATCCCTTTCCACTTTGATTTATAACCTTCTTGTGTTATGCAGCTCTATAGTCCTTCAAATCAGGTAACGCAAAACCACCTTGTTCAATGGGGATAATTAACTTATCCCATTTAGCTCTTGCCCTTTTCCATTCCCAAATAAAGTCCTTCCTTTCTTTATTATCGATCCCCAAGTCCTCTTGTCTGGTTGATAAAAATATACTTATTCCATTCTTTTGTCAAAGTAACCTGTGCCTTCTTAGACATATTGATGCCTATTCAAAAACAAAAAAATTTTGGATTTGTATTTGTTTACAAAAAAATAAACGTGTGTGTCTGGGGTACTTGGCAAAGTTTCTTAGGTGCAGGGGGATGACTGACAGATGAAGCACAAGCAACATTAAAGGCATCCTCTAATACAACAATGTCAGAAATAATAGTCAAAGGCATAGGGGTCTCTGCCTGAAAAAGGTCACAATATTTCCTCAGTGCATCATCATTTTTTTTTTTTGCTCCTATCTTGCCTATAGTGTCAGAAATGGACATTTCTTCTACTGGAGAGTTTGAAGAAATATTTTTTTTTTATACTGACTCTATGAAATTAGGGGGAAGAGCCGTGAGAAGCATAATCCAGTCAAACTTCCTGTATGTCAGATTAAGAATCAGTTACTAAAGGAAAAAGAGATTTCCTCCTTTGTAAATGGAAAGAAGCCAAAGTGCCAGAAAGGCCTTAAAAGATCTTTTGCAAAAGTAAACCATTCCTTCGTAGATTCTTTTGATGAAAGATTTGGAGAAAAAGAAACATGTTTAATCTTCTGGCACTTTTTCTTAGGATTAGCTAAAAAGAAAGTCTGAATAGAATCTGATGTATGGACTTCTACGCAGGTGACTGGAACTTGTTCCCTAAATAGCACTTGTGGGACTCTGTCTGGCCCCTCGAGTATAACCAAGTATTGTTATCTCTTCCAGGAAGCAGGCATACTTTTGTCCTTGGAGGGCATGCTATACTCCTGACCCTTAACTTTGTCCTGAGGAGTAGCATCAGAGGGATGGGAAGAATCAGATGAATGGTCTACAGACTGTGATCTGGCCATAGTGGAGCTGTCCACTGAGGACTGGGAAAGGCAGGATAGAGAAGAAGCCTTTTCAGGAACCTCTCTTATGCTTTTCATTTTCCTGACAGACAGAAATTGGGCATCCAAGGTACCGGCACCTGAGTCCATAATTGATTTGGTAATAACCTTTACTTAGAGAGTCAGCAGCATAAGGCCAAGACAGCTAAGATAATTCCTAATAACTTTTGAGTTAAACAATAAAAAGATGGTACATGACCAGACAGTTTGTCCCTTCCCTAAGCATAAAACAACAAGCTGGGTAGGAATCTCTGTATTGAGTCTGCCGTCCACACAGACACTTTCCCTTTCTTTCTTTTTTTTTTTTATTTGTCCAAAACATGAAAAAGCTGACCTCTGAACCACTGAAGACACAGCAAAGACAGAGTCTGACTGGTATCTTCAACAGCAAGAAAGTTCTGAATTTTGACACCCATACATATGCGTTTATAGTGGCATTCCTTATGCTCCTTCGGACATACAGTGCATGTTAAAGGTGTCCAGATGCTTTGACTACTGGCCAGATGTCTGATTCTTGGCAGGATACATCCCATATAACTTAGGTTACTGCGCTAGTGATCTAACAATGAACCTCTTTTAGCCCATACAGTCAAGGACTTGAGCAGGTATTCTGAAATAATTACCAGCACTGACTAGATTGCATATGAACACTGTGGAGGTATGTGCTGCTTATGCATTATCATGGGTTTGTGGAGCAGTACTGGGCCAGATATTGTGAAGCCACTGCCTACAGCCAGTACATTACATTATGGACATTGAGGGTGTACAGCTACAGCAGGGACTGTTTATTACCCACAACTAGCAGATTACATTTTGGACAGTATGGTTGGCTGACTTATGTCCTTTTGTTAACAGGAAAATATAACCATATAGAACACATTATTCTTTCTCAGATGTCTAGCAAGAATTTAAATAAACTACCTACAAAGTGACAGTGTTCAGCTTATGCATGCATGTTAGGGTCTTATAAAAATTCTGTCTTTAAAGAAGCCTCTCTGTTTGTCACAGCCAAATGTCCCCAGTAGCTCAAAACTGGTACAGAGTCTAACCTCTGTAGGGACATTGGTTCGACTGACAGACTTTGAATCACTCTGGTTATACATGCAGTACACGTACACTGTCACTAATTACGCCCATTGTTTTTGTCCCACACCCTTAACCTTTCTTATGAAATAAAACCAAACAGGCAGTCAAGGTGAGCAACAAGGCAGTATTTATTGTGCTGAATAACAGCAATCAAAGCAGTGTTATGATGAAAGAGTGTCTTAGCACAGAAAGCAGTACAAATTGTTATTGAAACAATTGCCACAAGGCAAAGGTTGAAACATATCAAACAAGTGTGAAAAACAAATCAGAACATATGGCACCCCTGAAAAAAAAAATGTATTAAAAACACAAGTAGAGTTCAGAGAAACAGTATTCTTTGAAACCACCTGAAAATGTTCTGTTATGTAGGTATCTGTAAATAGAAAGAATAAAGAATAGTTATTACACCAATATACTAATAGGCATTACATAACATTAACTTTTCAAGTACTGTGATGCATACATACCTGGACTATCTTACAAAATGTATGAGCGATTGCATAATGTTGTAGAGAGCCAGTTCTGCATGACATGGTCTTGAAGTATCTTAAATGGCAGGATAGAGTTGTATCTGTGCTTGTGTGGCTGCACATATGTGACTGCATGGTGGTGAGTAAGTGTAAAAGAAAAGCAAACACAGAGACCTAGGGAATATTAGGAAAAACTAAGTACTTATGTGACCCACTAATTACTGTGAGCTGATGCTTTTTTTTATTTTTACCTACTTTCATGGAATGTGGCTAAAGCAGCTAATTATGTGTTTAAATGCAGATCAAGCCACATCCTATGACAACAGGTTAAAAAAGTTCATGATAATTAGTACTTCACATAAGCACAATGCTTTTTTGAATATCCCCTCAGTCTTTATTTGCATGCTAGTTATGTTCATGATGAATTATAAATGGTTAAATAATACATGACTCTACAGAGTGGCACATGTCTTCCAGAGAATCCCACATATGACTCAGACAGAAAATTTTCACATATGTTTAAAACCACATATGCCAGAAGGAATGCTCTGGTTGTTTCAGTTGAGCTGATGCCAAATTCAGTAAAGAAACACACAGTAAGTCAGTCGTACTTCAGTACCCTGTGGATGGAGAACAAGGTCTATATTAGAACACTGAAGTTTCAAAACTTCGAATGTTCTAATATCGACCCCTATTCAGTGAAAGCTGAAAATATCGAAGAAACAGAACAACTAATTTTTTCCCAGGGAAAGAATTTGGTTGTCCGTTTCTGTTGCTTCGATATTTTCAGTGCTATGGTGGAAAGTTACGGGTCGGGTTCAGGTAAGTGTGTGATTGAGTGCGGGTTAGGTTAGTTAGGGTTGGGGTGTGGGTTAGGTATGTCTGCGATTGTGTGGATGTGAGGGTTAGGGTGGGGTAGGTGAGTTAGGGTTAGGGTGAGGTGAGTGTGCGATAGTGACGGACCTTAGGGTTAGGGTTTGGGTTAAGGTAAGTGTATAGTTAGTGGTGTGTGTATAGTTTAGTGTAGGGTTAGGTGTAAGATTTTAGGTGTATGTGTGTGGATTGCTGTTTGTTTGTTGTGCTTGTGTTGTGTGTATGTGTTTTGGAACAGCAAATTTTTTCCCTAGGAAAAAAATTGCTGTTCTGTATGTTCGATGTTTACAGCTTTTGCCGAATAGGGGTCAATATTAGAACATTCGAAGTTTTGAAACTTCAATGTTCTAATACAGACCTGGAGAACATAGGGTAAGAAAACAATAAAACTATAAAATCCATAACTCACTAAAAGAAGTGCAAGTCAGTTGTGCCTTGCATTATATAAACTCATGTACATTGACCATAACTAGACAATGCCAGTCCATAGTGAAATACCACAATATTGCATCTGCCTTTATTTAATGGTGCTAACACAGATGTGTAGACAGAATATTACATTCATACAACAATAGGCTCTCATCATCTCCTGTGGGCCCTTCATGTTTGATACATTCACGGAGGTAAGACATGAAGACCCCGCAGCAGGCTGTGTCGAACTCTGGACTTTGGGTAATGCAGACTGTGGACTCTAAATGGGAAAACAGAGTCGCACTGCTGCATGTAAACAACAACATCTATCTTCACAGACTGCCAGCATCATCTGGCCCTCTCCAGAGCTGCACCTATAAAATAAAAAAAAATTCTAATCATTAACATCATAGCAGTATGTGACATCTGGTGACCATCACAATTACTGAACTAGCTGTACATGTCACAGCACCTGAAGCACACTGTCAAACAGACCAACGGTGCATAAATATCTGAAATGCATTGCATACTATAGAAATACATGCAGCTTCTAAAACATTAACAAACTTTAAATGTCATAGTGATCTGGATATTTACCTTAAATAAATAGTAGCTTCAAAACAACAAGGATAAACACACACTGACTAAACCACATCCTCAACAGACATACACATGAAATGCTTGAAATCATACAGTGTTATACAAATGTTAACATACCAAGTACTCAACTCCAGAAATGGAAATTTCTTCCTGTGGGCAACATGATGTCCATTCTGACTGCTGCAAACACAGAATCAGGCTCTTATGACGTCGATGGTCTAAGTACAAAGCTGCATGGAGATGCAAATTCTGCAAGTCAGTGCAGCCAGTTCACTTGGTGCTATCCGAAGACATCTGGCCAAGTAATGTAATAAAAGACTAGGAGACATGAAATAAAAATGAAAAGTTTAGGGCTAGGATAAGATATGGAAATTTCCTGATCTGGTAGGCATTTATGCTGGCTGATATAATTACGTTATCACTTCCCCTTGGACCTGACTGTTTAAATGTAAGCAGCATTCAATAACACAGGTTAATGGATATAATTACGTTATCACATCCCCTTGGACCTGACTGTTTAAATGTAAGCAGCATTTTGTCTTATCCTCCTTTCATCAATATCCACAAAAGTTAAGTTCTTATTTCATTAAAAATTGCCAATTAGTGCCTTCACTTAAAACACTTTCCCATTAAAATAGTGCATGCCTGCCTGAAAATTTTGCAAACTGTGTGCAAAAATGTATTTTGTATTGGCAAATGATGCGGTTTTTAATTTCAGTATAATGCATTTAATTGACCTGCACTCTTCGTCACATGAGCTACCTCTAAGAATGCATACTTTATGCTTCATGTTATAATTTCCGGATGCCAAAAACCTTGTCAGCATCCTTATTGTCAGGGGACAGCAACAATATTAAAGTCTAATTTTGGCATACTCCCTGCTAAATTCTGTGCATAACATAACTTGAATAGAATGACAACTAGTGGCTGTTTTGTAATCAACATCTGGTAGCAGAAATCTTAAGAGAAAACTGCAGAATAACAGCCTTTCAAATCAGATATCTGAAATTAACAGTTCAGACAGACACATGTATACACATTTTCTGAATCATCTGTTTTTACACAGAGCAAATATATTGGTTTAAATGAATTCAGTCTTTTCTCTCATGTAGTGACAAAAGTGGGTCAACCTCTGTATATCATGCTAAACTGCAACTGTAGAAACTGGTATATCAGAGTGTTAGCATTTTACTAAAGCCCACAGTATGCACACAGGTGTGATACTAATGAGATATAAATCCAGTTTCCCATTTTATCCAGTGTAAAGTACATGTCTCTTTTAGAAACAGATTATCGTCCCACATCTCTCCTTATTATTTAAAAATAACAATAGATGTTTGAATGATCAATGCTGCATTAGCCTAAGCTATATGGGTTATAGTTTGCAAAGTTTCAGGGTACCTTCCACATGCCCAAACCATTAGCTTGAGCTGATCTGACTAAAAAGACAGGTTTAGGTGCCACACCCTTTACAGTTTTCATGCCAACAGAAAGAGGGAGGCTGAGCCCTGAAAAGACAATGCTAAGATCAACAAATAATAAAAGTTCACTCCTGGAAAAAACAACACATGAAAAAACAAGGAGGATGAATGGAAGGAATGGTTGCTGCAGCAGTGATCATTCAAACATCTGTTGTTTATTTATACAACTGTACTGAGTTTTTCTTAGTGGTTACTGCTGCAGTAACCTAGGCTATACCCATTTTACCACAGTCAACATTTGGGAGATGGAAGGAGAAGAGTCCAGGAGCCTCTGGGGAATGGTTCGAGCAAAGCCTAATTCAGACCTATAGAAGAAAGTTTATAGTGCTTTGTAAACGTATGTACAGAGGATCAAGTTGCTACTTCTAAAATACTTATAGAATCCAACCCTTTCAAAAAAGTCATAAATGAAGCCAATGCTCTGGTAGAATGGGTCCTGACCCTACCTGGAATAGTTTGGTTGTGGTGACTATAACACCACCTTAAAGGGAATTAAGACCCTATCATCCAGGCATTCAGTTGAAGTTAATTAGGTTCCGGCTGTATCAAACACCCCTGATCCTGTGTGAGTAGATTCAGTCAGTGAAGAAGCTTGTGGTAACTGCTCCTGGCCATTTCCAAAAGAAGGGAGAACTACTTTTGCCTGGGCCAGAAGGGAGTCACCACAATGATCTTGGGGAGATTCCTTCTGAATCTTCAGTAATACCCTGGATATCAGTGGAAAGGGTGGAAAACTATACAGGAACATTCCTGTACAAGGAAAAGAAAAGGTATCTGCCTTCCAGACCTTGTCGCATGAGTCTTGGAGCAAAGTCTTGCCAGCTGATTGTTCAGGAAGGAGGCAAATACGTCTACTTGAGGAACTCCCCATATATGCATTAAATCTTGGAAGACTCCCTGATCTAGTTTTCATTCATGAAGGTCTGCCCTTGTCCTACTCAGCTTGTCTGCCACACAGTTTTGCTCTGATGGAATGTAGGGCACCTGTAGAGTGAGACTGTACAGTGAACTTATAACCCAAGCTAACATGGCTAGGCTGTAATGGGGGTAGAACTTGGTTCCCTGTTGATTGTTGAAGTACCATATACGTTTGGTATTGTCTTTAACAATTTGAAGAGGTCCTGGAGAGCAAGGATGATTGACAGAGTTGAGTGTCTCGATCAGGACAATCATCTGTTTATATGCTTGCTCCTGTTCTTGGGTGTCCCACAAACCTTGTAATTTTATCCCTGCTGAAACTGCTCCCCAAGCAAAGTCTGAGGCATCCATGTTGACTGACTGCTTTGCAACAGGGAAGGGGAAGTAGAGGCCTGGATTTAAGGATATTTGCTATTGCCACCAAATGATTTCTCTTCCGACAAACCCCAGCATTGAGATTTTAAAAGACAAGGGATGTTGGTGCTGGGACTAAAGAAGCTGCTGATACCACTGTATCTTTCTCACGTGACGTCTTGCTAGGGGTATCTTGAGAGTCCTAGATGCCATGAGATCTAAAATCCTGAGTCATTCGCAGTGAAATAAGTCTGAGTGGTAAACCTTCGAAATTAATATCTAGATACAGATTTTTCTGTGGAAGAGAAGCTCTTTGAACTAAGGTGTGCGGCTGACACACTAGAAACACAATCCTGTGTGAAGGAGTAAAAAAAACTTTTGAATGTTGTCCTGGAATCCCAGCCTGTGTAACAAATGTCTCACCCAAGTGAGAGTCTTGACACTTTGAAAAACACTCTGCAAAGGTAAGCAAGTAATCCAAATATGGAAAAAATGTGGACACCCTATAACCTGCAATAAGCTACAACTGCAGCTAGACACTTTGTGAACACACTTGGTGTGGTGGCTATTCCAATGAGTAAGACAGAGAACTGACAATGTGATCCAGACACTCAGAACCTTAGGAAATGCCTGAAGTCTGGACGAATAGGGACATGATAAGCATCTTTTAAATCTTGAGATGCTAAGAAACTTGAATGAGGAAGAAGAGGTAACAACTTGTGAAGTGACAGCATTTTGAACTTGGGCACTTTCACAAACAGGTTAAAAAAGAAAGATCCAGAACTGTTCCTCAAGCATTTTCTTTTCCTGGCACTAAAAAGACTTCCTTGAATACAAAGCCATGCCTCTCAACTGTCCAGATTTCAGCAGAATGTCCAGATTTTTTGCTTCATATTTTTGGTGTGTTCATAAATTTTTGTTTGTCTGGCAAATGACTGGCAAATCATTGAGACTGGAAATCAAAAAATAATGACAATTATTTGTGTTTTAGACTTCATACCCTTCAGAAAACCTATGCTTATGAAAAACATGTTATTCTATCAACTTTCTAAGTTTATAAGAGCAATATTTTAAAAAAATTGTCCTTATTTTTAGGCCTTTGCCCCCCCCCCCCCATTATTTACGGCTTTGTCCATATTTCTTATTCTAAGAGGTTGAGAGGTGTGATACAAACCTTTCTCAACCTGGGGAGGAGGAACTGGCTCTTATCACTCCCTGAGACATCATGTGTTGAAGGACAGGGGAAATACAAGAGTCTGGTCTGATCTGGTGGATGGGGAATTACATCCTGAAAAGGGATAATTTCCTCCCACTCCCATCTGTAACCTTGATGAATGATCTTCAGAGCCCATTCATCTGAAACTATCTATTGCCAAACAGAAAAGTGCAGATTCAGTCTTACAGGAAGGGAAAAGGGACTGCCAGGGTGGGAGAGGGACAAAGTCCCTTAAATAATTATTCTTTCTTGTTGGACTCTTGTTGGTTTTGGGGGTCCCTGAATTCTTTTTATATCCCAACCCTTTGCCATTTCTTCGTAAACATTGTTTACCTACGTTTTGTTGAGACTGTTTATTTTGTTTTTTTGCTGAAACTGGCTAAGAAGTTAGAGAATCCCTTAGAAAATTTGGAAAAGGAGGGCTCAGAAATTTTAGATTCCCTGTATCAGTTTATCCCTCTTGTCACACTGTTTGATCACCTCTACAACAGAGGGACGGAACCAAAACTAAATCTCTATCCAAAGGAGAATTTAAAGTCCCATTTTTACATCATCTGGGAAGTTCAGAGAATGTAGCCAGGCAAGCCTCCTCAACACAGTATCAAATGCCCAGGCCCGTGAAGAAGTATCAACCAAATCTGACATACACTGGAAACAATCAGTTGTGACTTGTATAATAGAAGAAACTAAATTATTTAAAGCAAGTTTTTCCTCACAAGAAGAAAATGCAGACCAAACATTCCTCATACTTTCACAATTAGTCAGAACAAACTAACACATGAACCTGGCAATTCAGACTTCTGAAAGGCAAAGCTGCAGAAGCATACACTTTTTTCCCCATACTTATAAATAATTTTCTCATCCATATCAGAAAGAGTAGGAGTGGAATTAATTAAATGTTTAGCAGCAGTCAGATTAACAAAAGCTATAGTTTCTGTTTCTGGTTTGGGAAAAGTGCATAAAACTTAAAACACTGAGGAACTTTATGCATTCTGCCTTTTTAGGGGCAACTGGCTGACTATCAGAAAAATTGCAGGCAGTAGTACACATCTGCACAGCTTACAGAAATGAAGGAATATGTGTAGGTTCTGGAATTCCTTCTGTAACAGCTTACAGAGCTCATAGTATTTTCTGAGGGACTGAGAAAAAAAAAGAAGTTATGTACTCACCATAACTTTCCATGTTTGTTGTCCATAATCTCGCCTTCATTTTTGATGGTTGGGTTCGGAACAGAGCATCAGTTCCGACTCGGCTGTATACTAAAGCTCAAGAGCTTTTACTGGCTCGAGGCTACATCCTATCCCAAGATGCCTAGCGACTGTTACCAAGATTTTGTTTGAGTCAACTAATCACTCGACTATGCAACCCAATACAACTACTATAACAGCTCCCCTGCCCATAATTCCTAAGGCATGAAGGGAATCAGGAACTTATAGCCAATTTCAGAAAAATTCCTTTCGATCTTCCAGGAAGGGGGAAGGAGGGTGGGATGCAAGAATGAAGGCGAGATTATGGACAACAAACACGGAATGTTATGGTGAGTACATAACTTCTTTATGTTATGTTGTCCTATCTCGCCTTCATTCTTGATGATTGGGACAGCATCTCCAGAACCTTCTTACTCGGGTGGCTAAAGGGAGTAAACTCTTCAGAATAGTGGAACCAAAGGATGCCCAGTTCTGGGAGGCCACATCTACTTTGTAATGAGTGATAAAGGTATGAGGGTTAACCCATGTGGCTGCAGCACAAACTGAATCCAAAGGGAGCCTAGCTTGAAAGGCAGTGGAAGTCAACATAGCTCTAGTTGAATGCCCTCTAATTTCCCTTGGCATCTCTTTATTTTGAGAGTTATAGACATAAGTAATGGTGTCTGTAAGCCATTTTGATAAGGTGACTTTTGAAACTGATGTTCCTTTTCTGTTTTCTGAGAATGAAACAAACAGTTGGTCAGATTTTCTAACATCGTTTGTCCTATGTAAGAAGTGTAACTGCCTATGTACATCCAATTGGTGATGCTCATATTCTGCCTTGTTGCCATAATTGGGGAAAAACACCAGTAGCTTAACAGACTAATTTAAACTGGCCTCAGAACAAACTTTTGGAAAAAAGGAAGGATTTGTCCTCAGAGACACTCTGTTGTTGTGGAAAATCAGATGGGGGGACGAACAGACAGACCTTGCAGTTCTGAAATCCCCCTAGCGGAAGTAATGGCTGTCAAAAAGATGGTCTTCCAAGATTAGTGAGCAAGAGGAGGCTGTTTTGAATGGAGGAAGAATTAAGGAGGATAACACCAAATTTAGATCCCAAGGAGGTGGTGATTTTCTTATGGGAGGTCTTAAAAGAAATGTACACCTCAAAAGGCTTTGCATAATCTGTGGGACATTATGTTAGATCCCATGTCTCCTATGTGGTAGTTTGATATAGCAGCTAGTTGTACTCATACTGTGGCTGCCACTGTACCCTGATTAAAGGTTTCTGTTAAAAATTCCAGAATTGCTGATATAGGGGTGTAAAAGGGTCTATATGGTTCTTGTCAGCCCAACAAGTAAACCTCTTCCATTTGCTTGCATAAAGTTTCCTAGTTGTATTCTTGTGCGACAAAACAAGAATGTGTCATACTGCTGGGGACAGTTCTGGAAGCCTGGCTAAGATGGGAAGTTAAGTAACCAAGCTGTCAGCTTGAGGCTTTGAAGAGAGGGGTGGAGTGTTCCTGACTGATGAGTCAGAAGATCCGACACTAGGTCCAGGATCCAAGGCTCCTCTTGAAGATGGAGCCATAGAAAGGGGAACCATTTTTGACAAGGCCAGTAAGAAGCAATGAGAATCAGCTTGCAACTCAATGATCTGGCTTTCTGGAGAACTTTGGGTATTAATGGAAAGTGGGAAATGATTAAAGAAGTCCCAGGGGCCAATTATGAACAAGTGCATCCTTGGGTGACTCCCCCGGTGGGGGGATTAGGTAAAGTAGCTGCTGCATTTGAGTTGATGGATGTGGCAAACAGGTCTTAGCAAGGCTTGCCCCATTTGCGAAAAATTTGGTTTGCAATTTCCTGTTTGCGGGACCACTCGTGAGGCATTAGTATTGCCCTGCTTAGTCTGTCCACTATCATGCTGGATTTCCTCGGGATGTGCATTGCTGTTAGAAAACACTGAGAAGAAATTGCCCATTGCCAAACTCTCTGAGCCTCTCGACAGAGGGGGTAGGAGCTGGTTCCACCTTGTTTGTTGATGTACCACACCATGGACATATTGTCTGTTTGTATTGCAATCATACCTATTGGAAGAGAGCTCTGGAATGCTTGCAATGCCAGGAGCACCGCCCTTATCTCTAGGATACTAATGTGCAAATGGTAATCGTGTTCTTGCCAAGTCCCTTGGACAGTCTGCCCCAGATAATGTCCCCCAACCCTATCTGGGAAGCATCCATGGTTACCGTAGCTACAGGCTGGGGAAGAACAAATGGTCTGCCAATCGTTACCTGTGTGGACTGAAGCCACCATTGTAGGTCCCTCTTGCATGTGTTCGTAATGAGAATTTTGTGTGACACTGGCAACTCCTGCATGGACCACTGAGCAAAAAGTAGCCACTGTAATATACTCATGTGTAGATGTGCCAGTGGGACTAGTGTTACTACAGCTGACATTGAACCCAGAACCTTGAGGACAAATTTTGCCTGCACTTTCTTCTTCCTGTGCAATATTGACACCTGATGGCACAATGTTTGAACTCTTTCATGAGGCAGTTTTGCCACCATGTATTTTGTGTTTAAGTCTGTCCCATAAAGGTAATATGCTGTGATGGCAACAAGGCAGATTTTTCTAAGATTATAGTAATGCCCAGCTCTGAGCAGAAATGAATGGTGGTGTCCTTTGTCTTGGTTAGTAGATGCTTGCTGGTGGTGGCCAGGAGCCAGTCAACTAAGTATGGAAACACCCGGAATCCTTGACACTTCAGGTGAGCCATAATAGTTCATAGTTTAGTACTAAGCTAACTGCCCTTGCGAGCCATTTTAAGCCTAGCCAATTATCCCTTGTGAGACTCAAACCCTGCACCTTGTGTTTGTAAGGCAAACACATTTGCCATTAAGCCAACCTCCCACAATAATTAATGCCATGCATTTGGTAAACACTCTGGGGGCTATAGTGAGGCCGAAGGGCAGAGCTCTGAATTGGTAATGACTGGCTCCCAGCTGGAAGCGTAGATATCTTCTGGATCACCTGTCCATCTTTACATGGTAGTAAGCACCCTGAAGATCTATGGAGCACATCCAATTGTCTTGTCCCAGAAAAGGGAGTATAGACTGCAGTGTTACCCTCCGGACCTCCGTTTTCTTTACCGACTTATTCAGTCTGCTGAGATCCAAAATTGGTCGCCAGTCCCCTGTCTTTTTTGGAACTAAAAAGAACTTTGAGTAAATTCTGGATCCAATTTGGTCTGCGGGAACTTCTTGGATGACTCTTTTTTTCTAGTAACCTTTGAATTGCTATGGCTGCTTGATCCTTTTGACCTGGTGGCATGTCTGGGATGGTCTTTGATGGAAAGGGTGGAAGGGAGAAAGGAATGTTGTATCCCCTGGATATGATGGACTGTACCCATTTGTCTTGAGTCATGTTTATCCAGGCTTTTGGGTACAATGATAATCTCCCCCCGACTGCCTTCAGAGGTGGACAGGCAGTCCTCCTTTCAGAAACACTGGAAGGGTCTACCTGAGAATGTCTCTCTGTCTCCCAGATTCTGTGGACCCCCTCTGCCACGAGGGCATCATCTTCCATTATTTCCCCCTCTGCCCCTGGGTGAAAATTCACCACGAGCATCCGGCGAGGCTCCTTTGGATTTTTGGAAGCACATTTTTCCACCCTTCTGACCTTTAGGATAAGGTCTAGTAGGGACAGAGAAATGTACTCTCATGGCAGATAGAGTCTTGCCATCTTGCTCATTCCTGGTGAGAGTCGCCTTCACTTTTGGCCTGAACAAGGACGAGCCTTCAAAACGGCATCAATAAAGGAAGACTTGAAGGGTTCAGCAAACTCACAAAGATGCATCCAGGAATGTCTCCTCAGAGCTTTTTCTGTGCCTGCTGCCCTGCTCGCTCCATAAGCCACATATGAAATGAGGTGCATGGAGGAGTTATAGAGGTTAAGGTGGAAAGCTGAGAGCTAATCTTGTCAGATACCCCCTGCAGCTGTAGCACCTAGGAAGGTATCTCCTAGCTCTTTCAGGAGATCCCTCTGAAGATGAGTTAAAATGGGATAAATAATTCAGTGACCTAAGGGTAAAGGCCACTGAAGAGAACATACGCTTCCCATATCTGTCCATCGTTCGAGACTCCTTATTCGGCAGATGGATAGATGCAGAAGTTTCAGCTAATTCCTTCCTGGTGGCCGCCACCACCACCATAGCATCTACTGGGACCCCTTTGGTCAAAAACTGTCTTGTCTTCTGGGGCTGTAATGAATTTGTTGGGCCTCCTTGGAACCGGCTCCATCGACTCTGGAGAGCTCCACTCCTTTTGACTGACTACGCCCAGGAGCTGGTCAAAAGGCAGAGACACCCAAGAGGTGGAGGGTCGAGAATCACATGCCTCCAGGTAAACTGACTCATCATCAGAAGGGGAGAGGGTTTTCCAGTCACCTCTCTGTTTCAGGATCTCTAAGATGTCTGAAAAGGAGACATCCACAGAGGGTGACCGTGGGGACCCTTCTGAATCCTCTAAGTCAGTATCGGATGTGACAGACTAGGGGAGTCTATGTATTTCCTCTTACACGTTTTCTTCCAAGGGACCACTTCAGGGGGGTGTTCTAGGGAGGTTTTGGAATAGAGGGTTTCGCCCATTTGGGCATCTCGAGGCATTGGTTCTCTACGCTGGGGGTGGAGGGATGGTGTAGAGGCTGACACTGTCACTACGGGGGAAGAGTAGCTGGAGCCGAGAGTGGAGCAGTTTCAGAGGAAAGCACACTCCTCATCACCATGAAGGCACCCTGATCCTGGGCAGAGACGGCCCCTGGCTCCGTGTTACAGTGAGATCTCCCCCGTGCCAAGGAGGATGGTCCTGAGGCTGATGTGGGCACCAAACTCACCTGCGTTGAAGCCCCGAGTGGAAGAGTCGGATCCAACAAAGGTCTGGTTCAACTCTCCCCTGGAACGATGAGGGAGTCTCAGCCCCCAGACCCCTCAATGGAAGACAACATTGAAGTGGTCGGAGCGGAGATTGGCACCGAAACTCCGGAAATGGATTTCGGGTCTGACAGTTCCACCACTAGGACTTCCAGGCACTCAGGCTCCAAACTCCACTCAGTCAGAGGAAGAACCGAAGGTAGAGAAAGTACTGGATTCAGCTCCATGACTGCCTGGGCTGGTGAAAATTTTTGCCAGGGCCGGTGTATGAAGCAACCTTCTAACCACCCACTCCACATCATCTGAAAGGCTCCTGGATGATCAAGAGGAATGGGAAGACTTGTGGATACCCACCACCAATTGCAATAGGGGAGAATGTGGAACCAAACAAATCGGATCCAAGGACGGTGATCAACTCCTCTTTCGACTACTAGATGGTTCGAAAACTGCAGGTGGAACAGAAAAAGAAGTTATGTACTCACCATACCGTTTCATGTTTGTTGTCCAGTATCTCACCTTCAGTCTTGCTATTTTGGGTTCGGAGTCAAAACCTCGGCTCTGACTTGGCCTATACTAAATCTCGAGAGCTTCTACTGGCTTGAGGCTGAATACTATCCCATAGTGCTTAGCGGCTATTCCCCAGTTCTCGTTTGAGAAGGAAGGCTCCCATGATATGTTCAATATCCAAAAAGATATTATCTGAAAACATATTGTCAGAAGATTAACAAGAAAAGGCAAGAAGGGAATCAGACCTTATCTGCCAATTTCTGAGAAAAATTCCTCTAGACATTCCAGGAAGGGATGGCTGGGAGGGATGCTAGACTGAAGGCGAGATACTGGACAACAAACATGGGATGTTATGGTGAATAAATAACTTATTTATGTTATGTTATCCCATCTCGCCTTCAGTCTTGCTATTTTGGGACAGAGTCCCCAGCACCTTTTTCTTGGGTGGCTCAAGTGAATAAACTCCTCAGGACAGTGGAACCAAAGGATGCCGTGTTCTGGGAGGCCACATCTACTTTGCAATAAGTAATAAAGGTATGAGGGTTAATCCATGTAGCAGCAGCACAAATTGAATCCAGTGGAAGTCTGGATTGAAAGGTAATGGAGGTAAATACCACTCTAGTTGAATGCCCTTTGATTTTCCCTGGCGGTTCCTTATTGTGGGAATCATAGACATATGTGATGGCTTCAGTAAGCCATTTTGACAAAGTAACTTTTGAGACTGCTAAACTTTTTTATTTTCTGAATAGGAGACAAACAATTGGTCTGACTTCCTAAATTATTTGGTCCTGTGCAAGTAAAAATGTAACTGTCTGTGCACATCCAGTTGATAGAGATCATACTCTGCTTTTTTGCCATAATTTGGAAAAAACACTGGTAATTCTATACTCTGGTTTAAAGTGGCAGAACAAACTTTCGGTAAGAAGGAAGGATTTTTTCTGAGGGAAACACTATCTTTATGGAAGATCAAATAAGGTGGATGGATAGACAAGGCTTGCACCTCTGATACTCTCCTGGCTGAAGTAATTGCTGTCAGGAAGAGTGTTTTCCAAGATAAAAATTTTAATGAACAAGATAATGCTGGTTAGAAAGGGGGCAGAATCAAAGATGATAATACTAGATGGAGGTCCCAAGGAGAAGGAGGTTCTCTGAAGGGGGGGGTATTAACAGAAAGGTTTGTTTTAGGAAGGCTTTGCATAGTCTATAAGACATTAGACTAGATCCTGATTCTCCCACATGATAATTAGAAATAGCAGCTAATTGAACTCGGATAGTGGCTGCCACTGCCCCTTGATTAAAGGTTTCTGTTAGAAATTCCAGGATTAGAGGTACAGATGCTGCAAAATGATCTGTACGTCTTTTGTTAGCCCAATAAGAGAACCTCTTCCATTTGCTTGCATAGAGATTCCTAGTTGTCTGCTTGTGTGAAGAGACTAGAATGTGATGAACTGCAGGGGACAATCCTGGAAGCCTGGCTAAGAATGGAAGTGTAGCAGCTAATCTGTCAGTTTGAGGATGTGGAGTGCAGGATGGAGCGTTCCTGACTGATATGTCAGAAGACCTGGCACTGGGTCCAGGATCCATGGGTCATCCTGAAGGTAGGGCCGAAGGAAAGGGAACCAAATCTGACGAGGCCAGTATGGCGCAATGAGAATTAACCTGCGACTCAACAACTTTTCTTTCTGTATGACCTTTGGAATCAAGGAAACGGGGGAAAGGCATAAAGACGCGGGCATCCCTCGGTGACTCTCCCGAAGGGGAAATTATGGCAAAGTAGTTGCTGCATTTGGAATTGAAGGGAGTGGCAAAAAGGTCACAGCAAGGCTGGCCCCATTTGCGAAAAATTTGATTTGCAACTTCCTGATTGAGGGACCACTCATGAGGCATGAGAATCGCTTTGCTTAACCTGTCTGCTATAACGATGGATTTCCCTGAGATACGAGTTGCTGTTAGAAAGCATTGAAAAGATATTGCCCATTGCCATACTCTCTGGGCCTCTTGACATAGGGGGTAGGATCTGGTTCCCCCCTGCTTGTTGATATGCCATACCACCGACATTATCCGTCTGAATTGCAACAGTCCCCGTGGGAAATGAGTCCTGAAGTGCTTGCAATGCCAGAAGCATGGCCCTCATCTCTAAGACATTGATATGCAAATGCTACTCGTGATCTTTTCAAACTCCTTGGACTGTCTGTCCCAGACAATGTCCCCCCCACGCTATCTGGGACACGTCCATGGTTACTGTAGCGATAGGTTGAGGAAGTACAAACGGTCTACCCATTGTTACCTGAGTGGACTGAACCCACCAAAATAAGTCCTTCTTGCAAGAATGAGTTATGAAAATTTCAGGAGACATGGGTAGCTCCTGCTTGGACCATTGGGCTAAGAGTAGCCACTGCAGTATTCTCATGTGAAGTCATGCCATGGGAAGTAGTGTCATCGTCGCTGCCATAGAGCCTAGGACTTTCAGCACAAATCTTGCCTGTACTCTGTTCTTGTTGAGTAAAATAATCACTTGACTGCGTAGTATCTGTATCCTTTCTTGAGGTAGCTTTGCCTACATGTCACTTGTATTTAAATCAGCACCAATGAATGTAATATGCTGTGATGGCAACAAGGCAGATTTTTCTGTATTTATAGTAATGCCTAGTTTTGAGAAGAGATGGATGGTGTAGTCTCTTGCTTTGATCAGTAGTTGCTTGATGGTGGCAGTTAGGAGCCAGTCATCTAAGTATAGAAACACCTGGAATGCTTGGCATCTCAGATGAGCCTTGACTACTGCCATGCATTTGGTAAACACCCTGGAGGCTGTGGTGAGTCCAAAGGGCAGAGCTCTGAACTGGTAATGACTGGCTCTGAGCCAGAAGCATAGAAATCTTCTACAATGCCTGCCCATCTTTATGTGGTAGTATGCGTCCTGAAGCTCTAACGAGCACATCCAATTGTCTTTTCTCAGGAATGGAAGTATAGACTCAGTGTTACCATCTGAAACTTTGTGACTTTTTCACCACCTTGTTTAGTCTGTTGAGATCCAATATGGGTCTCCAGTCCCCTGTCTTTTTTGGAACTAAAAAACTAAAAAAAACCTTGAGGAAATTCCAGATCCTAGTTGGTCTACGGGGACTTCTTGGATGACTCCTTTTTTCTAGCAACTTTTGTATTTCTAGTGTTGCTTGATCCCTTTGACTGGATGGAATGTCTGGGATAGACTTTGGTGGCTGAGGTGTACATTGGAAGGGAATGTTGTATTCTCTGGCTATAATAGACTGTACCCATTTGTCTTGAGTCAAATTCAGCCAGGCTTCTGGGTACAGCGATATTCTCCCCCTGACTGCCTCCAGAGGTGGACAGGTGGGCCTCCTTTCAGGAGCCCTGAAAGGGCCTACCAGAGAAAGTATCTATGTCACCCTGGTTTTGCGGACCCCCTCTGCCGTGTGGATGCCGTCTTCTGTTGTTTCCCTTTCTGCCCCTGGGGGATGGATCAGCACGTGTCAGATAAGGCTCCTTTGGATTTATGAAACCACATTTTTCTGCCCTTTTGACCTTTAGGATAAGGTCTGGTAGGGGCGGAAAAATGGACTCCAATGGCAGACAGAGTCTTACCATCTTGTTGGCTCCTGGTGAGAGTTTTTTTTTTTTACTTTAGGCTCAAACAATGATGATACATCGAAGGAAGTGTCAATAAAGGAAGAACGGAAGGGTTCTGCAAACTCACAAAGGCGCATCCAGGAATGTCTACAAAGACCAATTCCTGTGCCTGCTGCCCTGCTTGCTCCATTGGCTGCATAAGATATAAGCTGCATGGAGGAGTTAGATATGGAGGTTAAGGTTGCAAGCTGGGAGTTAACCTTATCAGATAAGTCCTGGGTGTAGCAACTTGCAGGGCATCTCCTAGCACTTTTAGGAGATCCCTCTGAAGTTGAGTGAAATGCGAAAACTAATTCAGTGAATGTAAAGTAAAGGCCACTGAGGAGAGCATACACTTCCCATTGTACGAAAATCCTTGTTTAGTGGATGAACAGATACAGAAGTTTCAGCTAACTCCTTTTTTGTGGCTGCTGCCACCACCATTAAATCTACAGAAACCCCTTTAGTTGAATACTGTCTATCTTCCGGGGCCATAATGAACTTAATAGGCCTCCGCGGAATGGGGTCCACGGAGTCCAGAGAGTCCCACACCTTCCAGCTCACCAAACCCAGGAGAGGGTAGAAAGATGGACACACCCAAGAGGTGGAGGGGCGAGAGCCAAATGCCTCCAGGTATACCAACTCATCTTCAGAAGGGGAAAGGGACTTCCAGCCACCCCTCAGTTTAAGGATCTCCAGGATGTCTGAAAAAGAGACATCCTCAGAGGGTGACCTTAGGGACCCTTCTGAACCATCTAAGTCGGTATCAGAAGTGACAGACTCAGGGGAGTCTGTGTGCTTCCTCCTACACTGTCTCTTCCGAGGAACCTCCTTCGGGGGATGTTCTGGGGAGGTACTGGAAGAGGAGGATCCACCCACTGTGGCTTCCTGGGGCACTGGCTATCTACTCTGTGGGTGATGGAGAGGTAATAGAGAGGTGGACACTGGTCCCTTAGGGGGCGGAGAGACTGGAGCCGAAGATGGAGTAGACTCAGTTGAGAGCATACTCTGCATCACCTCGAAGGCACCGTGGTCCTGTTCCGAAAGAGTCTCCAGCCCTGAGAGGCCGGGAGATCTCCTTGGCATCGAGGAGGATGGCTCTGAGGCAGATGTGGGAGCCGAATTCACCTGAGCTGAGGCGCAGAGTGGGAGAGCCGGCTCCGACAAGGGTCTGACCAGACTCTTCCCCCCGGAGCTGACCAGGGAGTGTCAGCCCCCCAGGTCCCTCGATGGATGAAAAGATTGAGGAAACTGGAGCAAACGTCGGTTCTGAGATATCAGTAGTGATTACTGGCTCAGGCGGATCCAGAATGACTTCCATACTCTCTGGCTCCAAACTCATTCAAGTTGGAGGAGGAATAGGCATAGCTGAAGGTACCATTGTCGGCTCTAAGGTCCGATGGGCTGGGCTTGACAGAATTTCAGCTAGGTCCTGAAGCAACCTCTTCACTACCCATTCCACATCCTCATCTGATAACCTGGAGGATCTAGAGGAATGACTGAAAGACTTGTGGCTGCCTGCCTGGCTCCAAAAATGGTGACCGGCTCCTCTTTTGGCTCCACAACAGCTCCGATGAGACAGATGGAGCCGAGGGAGAACCATGTTTTTCAGCTCCGATAACTCTCGGAGCCAAAAAGGCATCATGCTTGGTGCTGCTTGTCAGCTCAGACACTGGAGGCAACGAAGCAGACTTTGGAGTCTTGACTGATTTTTTGGTCTGATTTCCTTCATCCACTTTTAATAAGCCCCTCAGTATAAGCTTATTCCTCCTCTCCTGCAAGACCCTGGCACTAAAACTATGACAAATGGAGCAGGAGTCTTGAAGATGGACTGGACCCAGACAGTACACACAACTAGTGTGTCCGTCAGTAATGGACATCTTCTGAGTGCAGGAATCACACTTTTTGAATCCTGACTTGTGTTCCTTAGCTGGCTCCTTAGACATGCTAGCTATAAGGAAAAAAATTCTCAATAAAAGTTAGAACAAAAAACTAAAACTGTTATAAAAAGAGAAACAGCAAAGAAACAAGTATCTAAAATAAGGTACTATTTTATTATTTTTTTTTTTTAAGAGAAGAAAAGAGGGGAGGAGAAGTCTCTAAGTTAAACGACTATCTCCTCCACTGGAGGAGACACCTCTAACTTAAACAGAGTACTCCTAAAAGGCTTATAAGGAAAAAAAGGGCAAGAATTCACTAATTTAAACAGATTCTTGTGGAGAAAACAAGGGGCCCAAAGAAAAGGATAGCCACAAAAATAAACTTACAAGGTTTAGAAAAGCTAAAAACAGCTCAAGCCTATTACGATAGCACTAATAAGTAAAAACAGCTAACAATTAGACAGAAAAAGTTATAAAATATTAAATTTTTCAAGCCTGAGCCACTGAAGACAATCTCGAAGCTTCAAGCGGCAAAAGAGATCTGGGGAATAGCCACTAAGCACTATGGGACAGTATTCAGCCTCAAGCCAGTAGAAGCTCTTGAGCTTTAGTATAGGCCGAGTCAGAGCTGAGGTTTTGGCTCCGAACCCAAAATAGCAAAACTGAAGGCAAGATGGGACAACATAACATGTAGACTTTTCCTTCTTGGAACTGACAGATTTCAGATCCAAAGAACTCAATTTTTCAGGTTTCTTCGATGACTTGGAAGATGGAGACGAAGAAGTTTTGGGTGATTTGTCTGAAGGTTTGGAGGCCTGAGTCCCTTCAACTGCCAAATCCAAGGCCCCTTTAACAAACTCCACAGAATTAGCTTATTTTTCCATTCCTGCAGGAACCTTGAACTAAACGCATGGCAAATAGAACAGGAATCCTGTAGGTGGACGGCACCTAAGCAATACACACGACTTGTGTGGCAATCAGTGATTGACATTTTTTGTGTGCAAGAATCACACTTTTTAAAGCCAGACTGTTTGGTCTCTTTAGACATTGTCACTATTAGTCAAGATTCACAACCAGTAGTAAAAGACACCAAGTTAGAAAAAAGTTTCACACAAGTGCAGACTACAGAAACAACTACTCTACCAGGAGAAACAATTTTTTTTAAAGAGAGTAAGAGTGAAGAAAAAGTTAGAGGAGGGTCTCTAACTTAAACGATGCACTCCTCTAACCAGAGGAGATGCCTCTCATTTAAACGGTGAAAGTAATACAAGGGGAGCCCTCTAACTAAAACGGGCTAAGGAGATGAAAAAAAGGGAATCCTCTAACTTAAATGGATTCCTAAGGGGGGAGGGGTGCAGTAATAGATAGAGGCCTAAGAGAAAAATGACGGCCCACACAAAGCCAAAACACAGACCAGAAAGGACCTTTAACAAGAACAAGGAACCCTCAAGATACAGCAATCAAGGAGATTATTCTACTAACAAAATATTAGTTAACAATTATGCAAAAAGGTTAAGAATAAATCCACTTAGCCTGAGCCAGCAAAAAAGCAATCCCAAAGCTTCAAGCGGCAAACGAGATCTGGGTAACAGTCGCTAGGCATCTTGGGATAGGATGTAGCATCGAGCCAGTGAATGCTTTTGAGCTTTAGTATACGGCCAAGTCAGAACTGATGCTTGGTTCCGAACCCAACCATCAAGAATGAAGGCAACATAACATTCAGTGTTCTGCCACTGAAAACACTGAGCCATTCTAGAAACAGCTTCAGAGAAAGACACCCCCCCCCCCCCCATAGGGAGAATAAAAAACTCAGCTCTCCCCTGAGTCCAAATCAGAAATCTGAGGAGAAAACCCATAGCTGTCCCTTCATCTTCCTGTCCAGATTCATAATCTTGAATATCTTCATGAACAGAGGTATCCCTCTTTCTTCTACCTGAAACTATTTTATAAGAAGGTTAAATAGCTTGAATAAAACTCTGACACACACGAGTTGGCATAATGGTTAAGATCTTTACCTCTGATGGCACAAGTACAAGGTTTGATCCTGATCTCTGGTCAATGCCTGTTCTCCCTGTGTCTCTGTTATTCCTCTCTCTGAAAAAAAAAAAAAACATGCTGAGTGTTTCCATCTCAGCCTCACCAATGAATGTAGCTGTGGGGAGCAGTACAGACTCCATATGGTGCCCTATATGTGGGAGAGTTGTGTAGACTAACTGCTTTGGGAGGTTGGCATAATGGTTAAGGTGTTTACCTTACAAACACAAGTTGCAGGGTTTGATTCTTACATGGGGTAATTGGCTAGGCTTAAAATTTCCCACAAGGGCGCTTAGCCAAGTACTAACCTATGAACCTACTGTGGTACAAAGTATTCTCAAGATAGGAGTACACAGATCACAGACTGTGTAGGGCTAACCACTTCATGGTGTAAAATATGGCTCTAGATGATTTGGTCATGTTGACTAATTGTTACCAAATGGGCATGGGTATTTTCTGGTGATAAGTAGGTTGAGGACCTGACCTATGCCAGGGAACAATGCTAATGGTTGGAGGGGTGCATGTACTACTATTTTTCCAGTGTGTGCCTACCATAAAGCCCAGCAGCCCTGGGTCAATAAGCTACTAGCTGGCCATTGTCCAGTTGCTCAACCTGGGTTACCTGAAATCGCTGTGTTGAGTGAAAGCTGCACGTAAAACCAGTCAACCAAACACAGTAAACTACTCCTGTCCAAGGAAATTTTAGGAGGAGTACATACATGTTTTGTTTTCTGTTTCTTTTGATGGGAATAATGGGACCAACAGTTTTACTAAGGCCAGCAGCAGCTTCCATAGAGTTGTGCACAGCATTCAAACAAAAACAGGGAAGCCTTCCTCTTTCCCCTCTCCAGGACAAACAAGATTGGCTCTCACTTGACTACTGAGGGTATCCCAATAGCCATACAGGATGTGACTTAAACCCTAGTCCATAGTGGCTGTAGGTGCTACACCAGAGGGATCTGGTATGAAATATGAGTGGCCTGAGGTACAACTGCTTTAGGCATAAATGATGGATTATGTCTAAAAGAAACCTGATATTGATGAACAGTGGGTTAAGGGTGACCTATTATGGAAGCTTGCAATGCAGATGCTCTTCTTACATAAACAAGAGCAATCAGCAAAACTGCTTTTCATATTTAGAACAACAAATCAGTCTGATGAGCTTGTTCAAATGCAGCAAGAGTTATTTTTTCCAAAATAAAATAAAATTAAGATCCCAAATAGGAGCCACCTGTTTTTCTAGGCGGATGGGTATGCACAACCCCTTATAAAAAACATCTTGACATGCAATGTATTGAAAGTAGGGGATCCATGGGGAAACAAGCAGAACTGGATGATAAATGCACTTTGACAGAAGAGTAATAAAGGCCAAAGGAAAACAATTCACACACATATAGAGAAATACTAGCCTTAAAATGGCCGTGGTTCTTATTGTGGTATCAACTAGAAAGTCTTCTCCATTTGCCAATATACAATTTTCTAGTAGCAGCTTTCTTTGCCTCCTTTAACAGCTGTTGCATGTCTCCAGAAAATAGGTGCCTAAAAGATATTAAAACTCTATCATCCAGAGTGATAGTTAAAGTTGTTTCAAGATGGGGTGTGTCTAACAACCTATGTCTTGTGTGAGAAGGTCCAGTCTGTGAGGAAGCTTGTGATAATTGTCCTTGGCTATTTCCAAAAGAAGGGAGAACCAGTGTCACTCAGGCCAGAAGGGAGTCACCAAATCTTTCTCATGTGTAGTCTGGCTAGTGGAATCATGAGAATCATGGATGCCAGGAATACTGGTATTATGAGAAATTCCCTTGCTGAGAGACATCCCAGGAATACAATCCTGTGGGGAGGAGTCAAACATGACTTTTGAATGTTTTCCTGTAAACCAGGCCTGCAATGGAGATCTCTTAGCTAAGTGAAGGATTCTTGACACTTTGAAAAAGAGTCTGCAAAGATAATCATGTTGTCTAAGTATGGGAAAATGCAAATACCTTGCAGTCTGCAATAAGCCATCACTGGATAATGGTAATTCAGAGAAGTGAAAATGTAATCCAGACACAGGAAACTTTAAAAAGCTTGAAATATAAAGTTATAGGACTATGACATTAAACATCATTTAAACCTAGAGTTAAAAGAAATTGGAAGGGGAATAGGTGATAGCAGGTTCTGAAGGGAATAACATTTTGATCTTTGGAAATTTCACAACCTAACCAAAACAAACACTTGAAGGAAATCAGGCTCTGCTCACGAAGAACACGAATTTTATTAAATCCACAACGGAAACATAAAGCTTTTAACGCTCATATAACCAATACGTTTTCGATTCTCTGTCTTCATCAGAAAGCATAAAACAGTATACAATAGACCAAAGGAAACCCTCCTTTTCTACACCATCTATATCAATTAATCAATTAGTCCCTAATTAACAACAATTTAACACTGCTTCCCAGAGCCAAGAAAAAGTTGATCAATTCCTTTTGTTAAAAATATATACATTCAACCCTAATAACATTAATTAAAAAATTATTTCAACATATTCCTAAAATACATTATACTATTAAATCTGATCATTTTTGTTCTGCTTATCAGATTAAAACCTAAATTATATTAAGATATTAAGATATTAAATAGCTCAGTTATTAAAACAATATAATAAAGAAAATATAAAGTTATAGGACTATGACATTAAACATAATTTAAACCTAGAGTTAAAAGAAATTGGAAGGGGAATAGGTGATAGCAGGTTCTGAAGGGAATAACATTTTGATCTTTGGAAATTTCACAACCTGATTGAGGCATGAAAGATCTAGGACTAGTCTCCCTGAGGCTTCTCTTTCTTTCATTGGAACCAGAAGCATTCTTGAACAAAAATCTTTACCTGTTAGAGAAAAAGGAACAGACTCTATGACCCCCTGGATTCAGCAAATGCTGAATGACAGGAGGGAAAAAGAAGTTTGATCTGGTGGTTGAGGAGAGGTAGAGATCCCCACTGTCATTTGTACCCCTGATAGATCACTCTCAAAATCCATTTGTCTGAGATTATCAATTGCTACAGACAGAAATGGAGAGCCAGATTTTGGAGGAGATTTAAAGGCTTGACAGGGTGGCAAGGGAAGCACCATATGAAGATAGCCATTCAGGCTTGTTTGTCTGTCTGCTCTTATTTCCAGGCGGCCCCTCTTCTTTTTGGATATAGGGAATCTCCAAACTCTAGATCCCACGCAATTTGGTTTTGTGATCATGCCTGCTCAACCTGGTTGACTTCTTTGAGTCAGTCACCCGAGCAGTGGATGAAGGTAAGGCACTTCATACAGCCTACCTCGATCTGGCCAAGGCCTTTGATACCATTTCTCACTCAGGTATTATAGATAAACTCCGCAAACTAGGCATCAACCCCTATATCATTAGGTGGGTTGCAAACTGACTCACAGATAGAACCCACAGTGTGAAATTAGTGGACTCCAAGTCTGCCCACCAGTCATGTGTGGAGTCCCACAGGGATCGGTCTTGGATCCTCTCCTGTTTGGCATCTACTTCTCAAAAGTCCAAGCCAACATGGAGGGACTCTGGCTGACCATATTTGCAGACGACTGCAAGCTGGGAGCCATTATTAGCTGCCCAAGGGATGCAGACATCCTACAGAAAGGCCTCACTGAGACCAATGACTGGTGTCAAAATCATGGCCTTAAACTTAATGCCAAAAAGTGCAGTCATCCCCTTTTGGAAAACCTCAGTTTCCACTAATTACCACATAGATGGTAGTCCATTGAACACTGAAGGTGTTAGAGATCTGGGGACACAGGTTGACAGCAACCTCTCCTTCGATCACCACATTACCACTGTGGCCAGAAAGTCCTTCTATGTGGCACATCTCATTACCAAGGGTTTTGCATCCAGGAAGAAAGAGGTCATCATTTATCTCTACTCTTCCCTCATTGACCAATCATAGAGTATAATGCCCCATTTGGCATGTACCTCACTAGACACCTGCAACAGCTGGAGAGGCCACAAAAGTACCTCACACAGTTGATCCTAGTCCTTAAACACATGTCCTACACGGACAGACTCAAAAACTCCAGATATTCTCTATCTCATATCATCTAAGAGGCGATCACTGCTTGACTTACAAAGCCATGTCTGACCCAGCTCTGTTAGAAATGCTACATCTAAAGAAATCACAATTCTTCCACACCACACACTCCAGAGACCTCAACCTCATTACCACAATCAACAGAACATGCTGGAGGGACAGGTTCATAACCCAGAGACTACCCATGCTCTGGAATAGACTTCCCATACATGTCAAGCACAGCACCTCAATAACCCTCTTCAAGCAAAATCTTGATGAGTGGATGGGCAACAGAAAGTTCACACTGGGGCTCACTCCAGTGGCTCTACTTGATAGAGACACTGGGAACTAACAACAGGCAGCACAATGCCAGGGCACTTCTATGGGCATTACCTAGTACACAGCTATGAATCTATGTACAACAAAAAATAAATTTTGCATGCAAAGATTGGCATGTTTAGGTGATGTAGCATAGCTACAGTTGCACATATACTTTTTTTTTTTTTTTTTACCAGAAGCCAACTTCTTAATGGCCTCTGTAACTGTAAGTCATATGTAGGTCATACAAGACTGAAGTATTACAGTACCACTCTGCTACATGATATGTACAATGTATACATTAGGTTTGATGGGTGTGGGTGCTTGGTAAATAAGCCAAATAGTTTGGTGCAACATCATTATTTTAGGATGCATCAGTGTTCTGCTGAAGATATTTCTGATCAACAGCAACCCAATTCCCCAAAAGTACTGCTCAATCTTTGACTTCGGCATGTTTAGCAATTATTTACAGTAGATGAAGGAATCACATCCACAAGTTTGAGCCACGATTCAATGATTCCCTCTTTCTCAGAGTCTTGAAGTTAATGCCAACCTTCAAATGAATCATACTTATTACTTCTGCTGCATAGGGTATTACTCATTATACCATGATCCCCCCAAAACGTGCACGCTGATTGGCCAGCGTGCCCGTTGTAAATCGAGTTATACTAATGGAAAAAGTTCCGGTCGCCCGGACTTTTTTCCATTAGTAAACTCGTTTTTTTAAAACACTGTCTCGCTATGTTAAATGGGTTTAACATAGCGAGACAGCTTTAAAATAAGCAACGGAGATCTCCGTTGCTTATTTTAGCTGTCTCGCTATGTTAAACCCACTTAACATAGCGAGGCATGTTTAAAAAGCAACGGAGAAAGCAAGATCTCCGTTGCTTTTTAGTGTAGCTATGTTAAATGAGTTTAACATAGCGAGACAGTTTTAAAATAAGCAACGGAGATGTCTGTTGCTTATTTTAAAACTGTCTCGCTATGTTAAACTCATTTAACATAGCAAAACACTAAAAAAAAAAGCAACGGAGATCTTGCTTTCTCCGTTGCTTTTGCCCACAGCTCTGATGTACTGCGCAGGCGCGCAGTACATCAGAACTGCCGCGGATGCCAGACATCTGCGGAAGGGCAGTAAACAGGCATTATACTATGCCATTATTTAATGTCATGGTATAATAGCAATAACCCACTTCTGGGTGTGGGTAATGCTAAATTTACCCACAGTTGGCTTTTTGGTCTCGGGCCTCGGGACCAAACCACGCCAACCGTGGGTAAATTTAGCATTACCCACACCCAGGCGTGGGTTATTGCTATACTATTTTAGTGGCATTCAGGACATGTAAATTTAGTAAAAACAAGTATGGAAAGTAAGAACAGAAAGTGTCAAATCTAAAAACTGTGAAAGCTTATTTTTGTAGAGCTTATGACAAGGATTGATGTGAAGCCAAAATATGCTTGTTACGATAATATTGTTGCACCAGGAAAACATGAACATTCTCAGCCACGGTCCTTTTAGTGGAGGTGTGGCAGTGTTACAAAACTTGCAATACTTGGATCTATTCAGCAGGAATGGAAATACACCAACACCTGCTCTACTGATCTTTTACTAAGCTGAAGTGTTTTAGTATTGCACTCATTTTCTTAGTTTTTTTGCTTTGCCGCACATAATTTCATTCACATGCTTGGTATAGTGATGTACAGTAAAATCAATGCACATAAACTATTACAACGAGCTTCATATATAATAAGACAAACAGATCTGTGAAAGCAGTACTGCAATTTCTAGGTAAGGATACAGTAAGACAACAAAAATCAGGCTCTTTGTGATGTTTTTGCAAGGTCTAATTTGCAAATAACAGTGTAATAAGCTAATTTAAGAGTGCAACAAGTCACTCCACAGACCAGCAATATGAAGTCTCCAGAAACAGGTGGTTATTCAGTGTATTTGCATTACTAGGGCAAATATTCAATATTTTTCTTGTATTTCATTGTAGGGCCATATAAATTATTATTTTTTTTTTAATTTCAAACAAGTTAACTTAGAGCACTTTTAATCATCAAGAAGTCCCTACTGTAGAATAAAATACAATGGAATTCCAGGACATTACAGAAACAAATGTGTGAAGGTAAATGTTTGAAACCCTCACACAGCATACATTATTTTACATACTATGGTACATGTTAAGCCCTTTATGCATCTCACACTGTTTCAAAGATACTTTGCACACAGTGAAGATGCTCAAAATGTAAACCAGGAAGTTCATAATTTTTATGTAGTACATCATCTAGAAACCATGTTATACCAACTTACAACCATCCACAGCCACTTCTGACAATAAAAAAATTAACATTTCTCTGGCTCTCTGTTGTAAATGTATGAACTGTAAGTACAAATGCCTCAACTATTTCAGCTATTGAAAACACAATTTAAAAAATACAGTTTAGAATGGTAACAGTTAATCTTGAATCTCGCTGTACTGCCATTAAAGAATTTTTTTCTGGGGACTTTCATGCCTGCACTCTTTGAAATGGGTGACTATAACCTTATCAGCCCTGTTACTTATAATGGCCAAATATGAGACCACCATTGCTTTGAGTAGAGAGAATACGCTAAGGTGCCACACTCTCAAAATTAGTAGGTATATCACCCCCCCTCCTATTCACATGATTTGTATTACTCTTTTGATGATTGCATCTACAGTTCTTACACTTTTAACAGGAATCCTTATTTCACTATTGGAGTTAGCTTTTGCACATATGAGGTAGCTGCTTCCCCTATGGCTCTGAGTTACATCTGGATGAGGTTACAACCGAATGAAAACAGGTTGTAGTCTTGTTTGAAAAAATACCAAAATATGGGAGTCAAACACCCCCTCCCCCCACAAACTTGTATCAATTCACAATCATACAAAAACGAGGAAGATGAGGAAGTAAGAAATCTCCCAAAAGAAAGTAATCACTAATGGCACACATTTACAGACCACAACAGCGGTAACTTCCTATGGAAATCAGAAAATAGTGATTAGAGAGTTCAGCTTTGCTTAGCAGAACTTGACAAGGCAGCATCTCATCAATACCTGTCAACCTCATAGTGCAAGAAATCTGGACAAAGCCTGACAAAATGGAGACAAAGGCCCAAACATAGGGACAGATTTTAAATATTGCTCTTACAAACTTAGAAAGATGCTAGAGCAACAGGGTTTGTATTAATATACATTTTCTGAAGGATGTGAAGTCTGAAACTCAAATGTATGTCATTATTTGGTGACTTCAGTCCTCAGACTCTCCCAGTAATTTGCCAGAAAATCACAAATTTGAACACAGCAAAAATATGAGTCAAAAATCTGTACAGTTGAGAGGTATTATTCTCATCCATTTTAAGCTTGACAAAGTATAGGGTGGCCAAGACAGCTACACTATCATTTGCTGTGTTAACCAAAATGATCATACCCCCAAAATAACACCAATAAATATCCTACATTAACAGCTGTAGCATTAAGTGCACATTTAGCTGGTATGAGCATATATATCAGTATCAAATTATTAATGGAATTATCTCATTTATTTTCATTAGAAGTAATATATTATTACTGACCACGGGATGGGCAAGGCCAATCTAACACCAAACAAGATAGGTTAAAAGGGAAATTTGCTAGGCTTAAATGACCTTCAAGCGTAGCTTGCCTAGTATTACCTATGAACCTATAATCCTATAAAGCATACAAGACAGGTTCAGGGTGTTAACCTTTACATAAGCAATTTATGGCACTGCTACAAAAATTTAGCACTTGGTTCAATTCAGTGGGAAAGGAACTTTATGACAATACCCATGCTACTGATCTTTTACTAAAGTGAAGTGCAGCAGTATTACACATGATCTTTTAGTAAACTGAAGTGCAGCAGTATTACACATGATCTTTTAATAAACTAAAGTGCAGCAGTATTACACCTATTTTAGTAAACAGAAGTGCAGCAGTATTACACGATATTTTAGTACACTGAAGTGCAGCAGTATTACACATGATCTTTTAGTAAACTGAAGTGCAGCAGTATTACACATGATCTTTTAGTAAACGAAGTGCAGCAGTATTACAAATGATCTTTTACTAAAGTGAAGTGCAGCAGTCTTACACATGATCTTAGTAAACTGAAGTGCAGCAGTATTACACATGATCTTTTAGTAAACAGAAGTGCAGCAGTATTACGCATGATCTTTTAGTAAACTAAAGTGCAGCAGTATTACACCTATTTTAGTAAACAGAAGTGCAGCAGTATTACACAATATTTTAGTAAACTGAAGTGCAGCAGTCCTACACATGATCTTTTAGTAAACTGAAGTGCAGCAGTATTACGCATGATCTTTTAGTAAACAGAAGTGCAGCAGTATTACACATGATCTTTTAGTAAACAGAAGTGCAGCAGTATTACGCATGATCTTTTAGTAAACAGAAGTGCAGCAGTATTACGCATGATCTTTTAGTAAACTAAAGTGCAGCAGTATTACACCTATTTTAGTAAACAGAAGTGCAGCAGTATTACACAATATTTTAGTAAACTGAAGTGCAGCAGTATTACACGTGATCTTAGTAAACTGAAGTGCAGTAGTCTTACACATGATCTTTTAGTAAACTTGAAGTGCAGCAGTATTACACGTGATCTTTAGGTAAACTGAAGTGCAGCAGTATTACACATGATCTTTTCCAAAACCGAAGTGCAGCAGTATTATACATGATCTTTTAGTAAACTGAAGTGCAGCAGTATTACTCATGATCTTTAGGTAAACTAAAGTGCAGCAGTATTACACCTATTTTAGTAAACAGAAGTGCAGCAGTATTACACAATATTTTAGTAAACTGAAGTGCAGCAGTATTACACATGATCTTAGTAAACTGAAGTGCAGCAGTATTACTCATGATCTTTTAGTAAACTGAAGTGCAGCAGTATTACACGTGATCTTTAGGTAAACTGAAGTGCAGCAGTATTACACATGATCTTTTAGTAAACAGAAGTGCAGCAGTATTACACAATATTTTAGTAAACTGAAGTGCAGCAGTCTTACATATGATCTTAGTAAACTGAAGTGCAGTAGTCTTACACATGATCTTTTAGTAAACTTGAAGTGCAGCAGTATTACACGTGATCTTTAGGTAAACTGAAGTGCAGCAGTATTACACATGATCTTTTAGTAAACTGAAGTGCAGCAGTATTACATATGATCTTTTAGTAAACTGGAGTGCAGCAGTATTATACATGATCTTTTAAAAGGGTCTATATTAGTAAAACGAAAACTGCATTGAGTGAATCCCGTTTGAGCGACACCAAATATGTGAATATTGCAAATATCGCAAGAGTGAACGGAGATTGCCGTAGGGAATTCTTCTCTCTACTTCACTGGAGTGCGATCTCAGAGTTGGTATATTTAAGTAGCAGGGGTGTGGGGGGTGCAGGGAGGCTTGCCCCTCTGCATAAAACAGTTAGTGACAGTTTTCGTGTTTTCGTTTTTTTATCGGATTTGAAATTTTCAAACTTCGATCATATGATATTCGGAGTTGGAAACTTTCATTCTGATAATATAGACCTCTTTTAAAAAACTGAAGTGCAGCAGTCCTACACATTATCTTTTAGCAAACTGAAGTGCAGCAGTATTACAAATGATCTTTTAGTAAACAGAAGTGTAGCAGTATTACACATGATCTTTTAGTAAACAGAAGTGCAGGAGTATTACACATTAAAAGGACTGGGACTCTGTGTGTCATACTACTTTGCTCAGCTATTTTCTATTCCTTTACTTTTGATAACTAGCATGGATAACTTTAACTTTTTACTTGTTACATCAACAGGTTACTGTTTTCCTTAATGTACCACTGCTGCTTATTACCAATAAGTTATTCACATTCAATCAACAATTCCATACTTCCCTGTAAGTAGAAGAGCTAGGGGAGGACTTTTTTTTAGTGTTAACACTCATTTATTTCCCTTTGCGGTAGCGTTGTCACCTCACAGTAAGATGCTGTCCTGTTCGATTCTCAGCTAGAGCGTCTTCTGCGTGGAGACATGCGTGAATGGGCGTTCCTTCATTGAAGGCTGTGCATCAGGGCTGGCAACTCGGCACGTAAAAATCAACTGACAATCATTAGCGGACCGGAGTTCCGCTGTGGCGACCCCTAACCGGGAAAAAGGCGAAAGACACAACAACAACTCATTTATTTCCCTTTGGGACTAATTAGGAGCTAATTCAGGTTAAATGTTTTTCTTAGTGTTTCTTCACTCTACTTTTCCATTGTTTTCATTATATATAGCATAAAAAAACTATTTTGATTCTTCCTGCCATCCAGTACAATCTGTATACATTAGCGGCTTGATGTCTTTTTTAGCATGCACATAACTTTGGTTTTGGGGGGTTAGTTACTGTCTTTTTTAACATATGCATAACTTTGGTTTTTGGGGGGTTAGTTACTTTTGATTTCAACACACTCTCAAACAATGGAGCATCCAGATACTGGAGTGACACATAAATCACTAAGAATTTTTTAGTTTTCACTCAGTAATTCTTCAAAAAAATAATTCTACTGCAGTTTCTGGCACACAGTTATGAAATGTCAAGAATACATGAGCATTCCCTGAATCTTTGCACTGATTTCCAGACAAGATACAGTTATATCACTTTTATCATAAGGCCAAACAGAAGAGTTAGCAAAGTTAAATCCTAAGATCTGTCCAGGATGAGGGTGGGGTGAAGGCTGTCACCTTCTTCTATAGGTCTTGCATACTTGCTATTTAGGTAATTACAATAGGATACAAAAAATAAATAAATACATTGTTAAATAGAATAATGTCAGGAATATGAAAAGAGGAAACTATATGGAAAGAAATCTGTTTTACAGTCCAGACATAAATTGGCCATTTTTATTCCTGTGTGTTTCATTCAAAAAGAGCACCCAGTACTGCACACAAACTATAGAGCCTCCAACTAGCATGCTCAGTCCTTCTAAAGAGAGACCAGTTAGATGGTTTTACACAAGTGGTGGAAATCTGTCTGGGGCACCTGGAAATTCCCTTACACTCATGGAATAGGAGCCTGCAGTCTAAGACAATGGAAAACAAAACATCCATTAATATAGCTGAACAGAAGAGGAAAATGGGTGACCAAAACGTGGTCCAAACACTTCTAAGAGTAATGAAATTGTTTTCAGAATGATGTGGAAAAAAATGTCAAGATTCAGTAGTGCAATTTATTTAGGGAATCATACAAAGAGGCCCTACATCTCCAAAGTGGTGCAAAAAACCATAATAAATGATGGTAACACAGAAAAGAATGCTGACAACTAGTGGAGAAGCAGTGGTCAATGCAGATGTTTGACATACTAACCAGATTCTTCAGCGATGTTACAAAAGCTACTTCTCTGGAACAGCTAATAATCAGCTGTCAGAGACATTCATTTCAGTGTGATTTTCTGATGAATATAACAAGTGACAATGCTGCATTCAGGTAGTCTGGTCAATGACAGATGCATCCTGGAGGATGTACTCTAATAGGTCAAAAATGCTATTGTATTTTGAAAATGGTAACTACTTCATAGACAGAAAAGTAGTGGTGCAGCTGTGTTTTTTGCTCAAATTTTCCAAAGAGCCCATGAAAAACATACCGTTTTCTTCAAGAAGTTATTAGGAAGTAAACACATCTCTGGGTTTGCTATAAAGACCCTCTGTATCTCATTTATTTATGTCTGATAAATGGATCTGCATATTAAATCTAAAATGGATGACCTGAGTACAATTCATATGAAGACTATACAGTTTAACAAAAGGACAGCATTCAAGTGATGCACTAAAACAATCACCTGAGTGCATTCAGGTATTGGTTTAAATTGCACAAAACATCACCAGAGTTTTAAATACATTAGCATATAATCTCCATACAAATGAAAACATAAATATCATTACCAATTCAGTTCATACTTAACCACAGAAAAATTCTGTATGTGAACTAATTAGAAAGTAGGAAGCCAGATTTATACTCAACAGGAGAAATTTTCGGTTTGCCATATACTAAAGTGCTAGAAATGAACATTTACTTTTAAAGGCACTCTATGAAGAACTTGATAAATAAATCTAGCAGAGACATTCCAGTATATTTTGTCATCTGACTGTGCAAACACTGTGATGGTGGCAGTGCCTAGGAAGGTGGAGTCATTACAAACACAGAAAAATGTAATTATGACTAAGTCAGTGAACTCTTTACATTTCTGTTTACTACTGGGATTGTTTCCACTCCCTGGCTTAAAAGGATTTAGTTAGTTCATCATGATGAAACTCAGGATATACTTCTCCATGAAAAGGAAGTCTGGCTTCAAAGCAGCAAGTTACTCTGTTCTGAACTCTTTTACTGACATCTATGTTTAATGTACTTAAAATGACGAAAATGTTATAAAATAATAACTTTCTTAAACTGACAGTGAAGACTTCTGAATAGTATTTAAACTTTTTATACTTAAGTATAGATACAGTCTTTGCAGGTGTTTTCTTAACCAGCTCCATTTGCTCTACAGGAATACTTTGCTGGTTGAGATCATAAGCAAAATGCTAGGTGGTAAAAACTGTTAGGTAAAGTGGCTTTAGGCTGTCAGCCAGGAAGTGGGGGCTGTATGCTCTGTTGCTATAGCCAAACCAAATCAAATCAAACAGTAAGAATGCTATGATTTTAATTTTTAGTCTCGGATCTTCCAGAAAGCCAATTTCTGACCAACCTTAAAATTAATTTTACAATCTCAGTGACACACCTTCTTGGGTTAATACTAGATTGTCAATATGTAGGCTAGCCACAAGTTCTCAATTAGAATTTACCAAAATATGAATTAATACCAGACCCCATTGGAATGAAGTACATTATACTTAGTTTTGAACTCCTTCACATAAGGGCTTGAGGGGCCACACAGGGGGTGTCCCTATGATTGTATATTCAATCATCCAGGTTACATTTAAAATAGTCAGGGAGCAACTCTGTTATACAGCCAAGGAAAGAAGGATTCTCTGTAATACATATATATCTCACCAGGGGGGCCTGTTTATGTTTCAGTGGAAGTTTAGGCCTCTTCAGTAAGTGTTTTGTGTATTATTCACTCTTTGGATGTATAGCAGGTTGCATAGGACTGGATCCTTTGAGGCTGTCTATGGTAGACAGAGGTCCCTTTTCAGAAGTCAACAGAGAAACAGAAGATAGATAGATAGAGAGAGAGAGAGAGACAGAACACTAAGATGGTTATGGTTGTTCAGGGAGTACATGCCCTTAATTGACTTCGTAAGGAAGCTCTGTGGTCTCTCGAGCTGAGCCACATGCCTAGTCAAATACATACAAAAGGTAGCATTAATAGCCTGATAAGGGAGGAGTAGAGAGGAATAATGACTTCCTTGGCTCTAGAACATACCTCTGATGATTAGTTTGGCAATAAAAAAGGATTTTCTTACAGTGGAAACATGATGGTCAAAGGGTAGTTCATGTCTATGAAAGTTTCCGAGTCCCTAGTTACACAGTCTTTAAGGGGGGGGGTCACCTGTGTGGCAGAAGCATGGGTACAGAAGTTTGCCAAAGGACATGGAGCTGCATTTCTTAGCATTTAATTTGATTCCATGGCGTAAGCACCACTTGTTATTGTGTATTAGGCCCACTTGGAGAAACTACAAGTCAGTTGTGGAAATTTATGATGGCTCCAAGTTTGTAATCATTAGCAGATTTCAGGTGCTACAAGCCTTTGGAGTTAGTCTTGATGTCACAGAAGTAGATACAAAAGAGGAGTGGTCCAAGGACAGATCCATGGAAACACCACTGATAACTATTTTTGATGAGACTGTTTCTCCAACACAAATGGGTTGGGTTCTGCAGGTCAAATATTATGTAAAGGTTTACTTTTAATTGGATTAGCTTATCAATAATGCCGGAATATGGAATGGTTTGTAAAGCCTTGGTCAAGTCTAGGTATGCAGTGAAGACTGATTTGCCTGAGTCCAGTACCATGGTAACTTCTCAAAAAAATCCACCAAATTTAGAAGCAGGATCTGACTTTAATAAAGCCAACCTGGCTTGGGTCCAGGATTTGAAGACTGCCTATGTTCGTGTTTAGTTTCATAATGATGCACTCCATGAGGTTTAAGGGTCTGTAGTTTCCTGGATCAATAGTTGGCCCCTATTTATGGAAAGGATGACTACAGCAGTCCTTTATACCTCTGTTATGAATCCACTGGAGAGGCTGAGATTGAAAAGACTTAGGACATGGTCTTCCAGACAATATTTGGTGCTGACAAGAGGAAAGCCTAGCCCATCATCCAGTTCCATGAAGCTAGTGTTCTTAGCCTTGGAGAAAGTACTTAAGATTCGCTCAGAAGGGAGTTGGGAAGAGTGGTTTAGGCATGCTGATATACAGTGGTAAGTTTGGGAGAGAGGACAGTAAAGTTTGAGCTGGAGTTTTCTGCTTCTGTGTTAGCTATGTCTACAGTGAATGAATGTGGTGTTATTTTGTGGTAACTCAGAGCATTCCTGAGTAAGCCTAAGATTTATGACATGGATGAAGAAGGCTTTGTGGTTACACTAAGCATGGGTGGCAAGTCTCAATTCATGTTTCCTTTCAGAAGATTTGATTTTGTTTCTAAGTTCTTGATCTTTCTGATTTCTCATCTAGATGAAGTGCTAAGTTTGTTCTTAAGGACTATGGGTTTCCTCATATTATATACTTTATTTATACTGGGGTTCCAACAAATGGGTTTGTTCATGAATTTTGCCTTGTACTTTTAACTTGTATGGACCAAAGCTTGGAAGTATGCATACAACTTATCCATGGATATGGCAGCATGTGAGTTCAGGTCACTGAGGTGAAGATGGTGTTTTAATTTCATCAGATCATCGGTTAGCTGAAGCAGATTTGCCGAGGAGTAGTCTTCAACAAGGAGTTTCAAGGTAATTCAAGCTTGACACAAAGTGCTACTGCATAGTGGTTAGATCTGAACAATGATTTGGTAAGTATGGGTGTTAAGCATAGAGTTATTATACTGGTGAGAATCAGCTCTAATATTTGTATGACCTTTACTAGTGTTCAAATCAGTTGATCTACAGAGCTGGTATTAATGATTCAAGGAATCCTTGAGCATACTTATTTGTGCTGGTGTAGGTTTCCCAGTTAATAGTGGGATAGTTGACATCACCAAGAGGATAGTGTTGGGTTCGGTAATAAATCATGTCAATTTGTTTTGATATGCTTCATGGACTGCTGGTGTCACAAAGGGGGTACAGTAGTTGGCTACAGTGTGTACTCGGTTTTGCTTATCATGAGAGGTATGTGCAGGAGTTCAGGGTCATTGTCCTACATTAAGCATCTGGAGGTGATATTCTTTTTTTTATGAATACAAACATGTCCCTTTCAGCTAAACCATCAAATTTAGTATTGGGTCTGAATGAGTGGAAGGTACTAAAGCCCTGTACTGCAGGAGTACTTTTGTTGTTCTAAAACCATAATCAAGCAGCTATGCATATATATATATATATATATATATATATATATATATATATATATATATATATGTATATATTGTAGGGTTAGGAATGCCTGTAAAGAGTGCAAATTTTTAAGGTTCCTAGTAATAAACAGTGCTACCTTTATATGATTTTGGTTATGTTTGGGTATGTAGGTAATTTCAGGAGCTTGAACTTGCCTAAAAAAGGCACCATGAGGGAAAGAAAAGGTTTTTTGTCAATATACATTACCATGAGCAAAGAGATGCAAGCCATCCCTGACAAAGCAGCCAGGGTTGTGAGACATCTTCTTCCCAGGCTGATATATTGGATTCTGCTAGAATGACACCAGTTGCTAAGCCAGTAATGTCAATTATCTTTTGTTTTTATTGAGGCATCAGTCTGGTGATGGATATGACCGGTAATAGCTCCACACCCATTTCAGATACATGTTCAGAGAGCTCTAGCACATCCTTCTTCATATAACTTAAGGAGATGAGTCTCAAGTCATTCACTCCCATGTGTTTAATGACCAAATCATATGTGTACCTGGGGTGAAGGGACTTGGGTGCCCTAGTGGCAGTGTACATACTGGCACGAGAGACAGTTGGCACTCTGCCTTTGCTCAGCATGGTGACTGGATCACCCATGAGTCTAACTATGCAGTCACCTATGACCAAGACATTGCAAGAAGTAGTTATCTGCAGTGTTGTTTTTAATTAGCTTATTTGTTAATTAATTAGAATTAGCAGTTCATTTTTGTTAATTAGAATTAGCTGTCTGACATATCTAATAGGTTCATAGGTTGATACTAGGCTATTGGCCCTAGGGCCTATACAAGCCTAGCCATAACAATTCCCTGGCTATTTTTCCCACACTATTTACTTCTCTGGAACCCTGTCTAGCAGGGCGACTGATGTGATCCCCGGGGTGAATTTCCTTTTTCCCATCCAATCATCAAAGGTCCTTTTGAAGAGGGCCAAAGAGGCGCTCTGCTTGACATGTATCGGCAGTCTATTCCAGAGTCTGGAAAGTCTCTGGGTCAGGAACCTATCCTTCCAGGATGTTTTGTTTATTGTGATGACAAGGTTTAGATCCCTGGAGCGTGTGGCTCTGAGGGATTGGGATTTCTTTAAGTGTAGCATGTTCAACAGCTCTGGGTTTGACATGGCCTTGTATGTTAAGCAGAGATCGCCTCGGAGTAGACGATATGCGACAGAGTATAGCTGGAGTTTTTTTAAGGTGGCCAGCATAGGGCATCTGCTTTAGGCCTGTGATGCTTTTAGTGAGGTATTTCTGTGGCCTTTCCAGTTGTTGCAGATGTCTTGAGAGGTTCATACCAAATGGGGCATTGTATTCTATAATGGGTCTAATGAGGGATGAGTACAGTGGGACAATGACCTCCTTTTTTCTGGATGAAAAGCCCTTAGTGATGAGGTGTGCCTCATAGAAGGCTTTCCTGACTGTTGTGGCGATATGGTTATTGAAGGTGAGACCACTGTCCACCTGTGTCCCTAAGACTCTTATCACATTTTTGGTGTTTAGTGTACTGCCACCTATGTGGTAATTCACGGGTACATGTTTTTTCCCAAAGGGGATAATTATACATTTCTTGGCAGTGAGCTTGAGCCCATGGCTCTGGCACCAAGCATCTGTTTCTGTAAGGCCCTTTTGTAGAGTATCAACATAATTTGGGGATTCAATAATGGCTCCCAGTTTGCAGTCATCTGCAAACTTTGTTAGCCAGAGTCCCTTAGTGTTGGCCTGTACTTCAGAGAAGTAGATGCCAAACAAGAGAGGTCCAAGGACTTAACCCTGAGGTACTCCACTTGTCACTTGTCTGCAGCTGGATTTGGAGTCAGCTACTTTTACAGTGTGGGTTCTGTCAGTAAGCCAGTTGGCAACCCACTGAGTGACGTAGGAATTAATGCCCAGCTTAGTAAGTTTATATATGATTCCAGAGTGGGGGATGGTGTCAAAGGCCTTGGCGAGGTCCAGATAAGCTGTGTGGACTGTCTTACCCTCGTCCACGGCTCTGGAGACTGACTCGAAGAAGTCAATCAGGTTCCGGAGACAAGATCTGCCCTTTATGAACCCAAACTGGGTGGGGTCCAGTGTATTAAGGTTGCCAATGTCTTTGTTTATAAGTTTCATGATAATACGTTCCATGACCTTGCAGATCAGGCTCGTCAGACTGATGGGGCAGTAGTTCCCGGGATCCAAGGTGGATCCCCCCTTGTGGAGTGGGATAACTGTAGCTGTACGCCACTCAGAGGGCATGAAGCCTGAGGTGAGGGTATGATTAAACATGACACTTAGGTGAGGTGCCAGTTCATTTTGTAGTTCATGTAGTACACAGCCCGGGATGTCATCTGGTCCCATGGATGCTGTATTCTTAGCTTTGGAGAGTGCGTTTTTTTTACCTGTGTGGCCATTATTACCAGAATTTGGCAATCTTCCAGTATTGAGATGGGCCATTTAGGGGGTGAGAGGGGGGAGGGGAAGTTGGCACTGAATCGATCTGCCAGGATACTGGCAATATCCTTGGGATCAGTATATTTAATGCCATTCTGTTGTAGCTCAGAGAAGATCTGAGCATTGCCATTTAGATTCTTGACATAGTTATAGAATGCCTTGTGGTTGTCTTTGGAATCTTTGGCAATTTTATTTTCGTAACTAGCTTTGGAAGATTTTATGAGGGATCTCAGCTTCTTACTGAGGCTGGTAAGGGAGTTTTTTGCATCCTGGGATTTTCCTCTTTTCTGCAACAGTTTCTTCCTTTTGTTATAAAGTTTGTTTATGGCAGGGGACTACCAAATTGGCTTCCTTTTTTTGGAGGAGAACATCTTGGTTCTATTTGGGATGGCACGATTCATGCATGAGTGGATGTGCTCATATTGTGTCTTAGTGTAGGACTCAGCAGTCGAACTTTCAGTTCCCGTCTGCATGGGTGTCATGAAGTTTGTAACTTCTGACTTGAGTAGCATGAAGTTGGCTTTGGAGAAGTTTTTTATGGAGGTTTCCTTACTGGGGGGTGGGGGTGGGATGTGGATGTTAAGGATGATTAGCTTATGGTCTGACCTGACCAACAAGGGGGTGACCACAGGTGTGGAGCGTCTATTACCCATGTTGGTAATGACCAGGTTTAGGATATTGGAGCTCCTGGTGGGACTACGGATTAGTTGATCCACGGCATTGGAATTTATTAATTCCAAGAACCGTTGGGCAAAGGTGTTGGTACAGGAGGAGTTTTCCCAGTTAATGGCAGGGTAGTTGAAATCACCCAGTATTAGGGTGTTTGGTTGTATATTAATACTTTCCAGTACGTTTAGAAAGGTGTAGTGAGAATCTTGGGGCATGGTGGGGGATCTGTAGCAAGCTACAATTTGGATTGCAGTCTTACCTAGTGTTAGTTGCACCTGGAGAATTTGAGTCGCATTGTGTTGGGCGATCAGAATTAGCAAATATTGAAACTAATTAGGCTAATTCGATTTTTTAATTAGCAACTTAGATTGATGAGTTGCAAGTTAAGACAGTCGGCAGTAAGTGTTCAATTTGAAAACAATGTAGTCAATGGCAAATCATACCCGCGTTGGTGGTGCTGTGGTAGCGTTGTCGCCTCACAGTAAGATGCTGTCCGGTTCGATTCTCAGCTAGAGCGTCTTCTGAGTGGAGACATGCGTGAATGGGCATACCTTCATTGAAGGTTGCGCATCAGGCCTGGCAAGTCGGTACGTAAAAATCAACTGCCAATCATTAGCGGACCAGAGTTCCGCTGTGGCGACCCCTAACCGGGAAAAGCCGAAAGACACAAACAAAGTAGTCAATGGCAAATCATAAAAGTTAAACAGTATCTCTAAGCACATGTTTAGCTAAATAATCAACTGCACAGTAAAACACATTTATGATCATAAAATAATAAAATCATCAAACAGTAATGTTCATCAGTTGTTGCACTTGGCAATGACAAGCAACTCCAGTGATGTATCAGTAAGTCTGCTTCGCCTAGCTGAAGCAATGTAGCCAGCAGCACTGAAAACCCTTTCAATGTATGCTGAAGTAGCAGATGTAACTTATATAAGGTTGGAAATGATTCTTGGCATGCAATGTCACTCCAGTAGACTAGCGGCTCCAAGCTGCTACACGGTGATGACAAATATGATCCCAATTCTGACTCAACGCTCTTTGTTGGTGTGCTGTTGTTTTCCATCATGTATGAATACAGAATGTCCGGCTGTGAAGCTGATGCTTGTTGCTGTGGTATTGGTACATGGGCAGCTTCTTCTTCTGCAGGTAATCGATGTTTATATGATTGACTTAGTCAATAATACCTGTCGTACTGGGTTGGTGTCACCTGGATCTGTTGTCTACCTCAGTTTGATTCGTGGATCCACTGCTGTGGAGATCAGGCAATGTGCCTGGCAAAAGAGAGAATCACATCTGTTGCTCAACGATGCCAAGAGACCAGACCTGATTGATGTACAATGCTGTAGTTCAATCTTCTCTATGTGTTTCTTCAAGCCAACTATTGTCAGTACAATCTGACTACTTATCACAACCACTTCAGATTGCAAGCGAACAGTAGCCATTTCAAATGGATTCAAGAGCTGCTCATAGGACAGCAAAGTCATTTGGTGAGAGAGTAATTCTGAATGGCAGAATATCGCAAACTTGTTCCTTCATGTTGTGATTCAATTTTAACAATTTCCAAAATCATTAACAGTTTACTGTTCCATCGTATACCATTCGAGGATGGAATTTGGATCGATGCTTCTGCTCCAACAACGCTGTAGCTTGGCTTGACTTATGAAGAGCTGACACAAAACTATCACATTTGGCCAGGACATTGTTTATCTTGGGGGAGGCTTCAGCAAGTCCGGAGAGAACTACCAGCTGCAAAGTGTGTGCCATGCACGTATAGAGCACAAGTACTGGACCTGCTACCCTCTTATTCAAGTCATTCTCAGTCAACTGGAACATGTTCCACCTCTTCTCCTGCTTCATATTTATCACCTTCCTCCTCTTCATCTGCATCTATCACATCAACAGGCTTCAGGAATGCCTTCACCATGTTGGCAGCATTATCTGTGACTATTCTGACAACTATCGCCCAACTTGTGAATTGTTTTATAACAGACTGATAAATTACGGAAATGTTTTCTGCCATATGTGAGCCCATAAACCTCTTCATTCTCACCAGTCGAGTTTCCATCTTCTGGTTGTGTATGAATGACAGGCTTACTCTGACGTAGCCATGCATACGCTGACTGGACCATATATTAGCTTGGGCACAGCAATACTGAGAATCATTCATCATCTCAATTGTTTCTACCACCTGTCTGCACTGATCATGAACTTGCATAGTAAACTTTGCCCTGGTTGGAATATGATATGATAACTGTACAACACTCATTAGAAAATGAAATCCTTCTTTTTCGACCAGACTCAAAGGAAGCATATCTAGCATGACAAATGTGATGACAGCATCATTGACTCTGTCGCTCGAAAAGCTTTGTGAGGACAGACAAAATTATTTAGTCAGAGAATAAATACCATTCAGATCCTGTTGTGGGTTCTTCCTTTTCATGTTTCTTTCTGCCTCATTAGTGCTGTATTTGCTAGGATTACACAGCTTTGAGTGACATACACAATTAGAAGTCACCCTTGTTGGCTTCCAATCACCGGTAATTCTTTTCTTGCAGGCTTTACACACTCCAGAAATTCACGTTATTATCATTTATAACATTTACTTTAAAATCAGTGAAAAAAGTTGCAACATTATCCAGTATTTCTTGAACAAAGCCTGCCATGTTTACAATCAATCTAAACAGTAAACAGGAAATGGAAGAAGGAAGTTATGCATGGTGTAGGGAACTAGGTAAAGTGTGATGTGGAACTGAAACTGGAATTGGTTGCTGCTTTGGTAAGATGGTAAGTTAATACACTATTAGATTTGATTGTACAATATATCTAATTAAGCTTTTAATTAAGACATTGTAATTAGATTTAGTTCAAAACACCTAATTAATTAGAATTAGATGGTTATTTATTCTAATGAATTAGATTTACATTTTCTAATTAATTACATAATTAATTATAATTAGCTAATTAATTAGCCAACACTCGTAATTTAGTCTTCTGTGTAACCTCTTTTCACAGCAGAGCTATCTATAGTGCCAGAGTATGTACGATGGCTATGACTTGTTGATGGGGGTTATTATGCAGACGGTAGATTTAATAGTTAAGGCTGATGCCTACACTTACGAGTTCTATTAAGCCTGGGTTGAGATTTTTAACAGCATCAGCATAAGACAGCTTTGTGGTGACAGTGTGTGGATGTTGCATATGCATGGGTGAGGATAAAACAGGGTTTTTTTCACTGCATGCACCTGTTAAAGACTTAGTTAAGTACAGACTGTCCTTTGGATTAAGTAGGAGTTCTTTTTCAGTGAACATGTGGCATTTCTTATACTGCCTTAGTATTCATTGTGCTATATGGCTAGCAATAGAAGGGGGTAGTCTGCTGTCTCCCACGATGATTAGTTCTTTTACATAATACAGTTTCTGAGGATGTAATGAAGGGCTAGGGAAACATTTCAGGGGAGATGTTTGTTGTATGGATAATCTGTTCAACACAGGACTGCACAGAGCAGCAAAGCTGCTACATGGACTGTGCTGGTACATGCAGCTAAGAAGAGGATAGTGAAAATGAGTTCCAGTCAGCATAAGTTGTTTAGACAGTCCAAAACTGGTTTACTAACTCACAGGTATTTGAGGAAGGTACATTTTCTGCAGTAATAGTGAGACAGAATTTACTTGCATGCACTATCTTCTATGAAAGTAGGTTAAAACGTTCTATTAATGTGTATGTCTTAATGGTGGTTTATTTTCAATTTTTCTATTTTCGATTCCTTTTGACCATTCCATATATATACATGTCGTTCTGATGTTATCAACTACACTTATATCACTCTATCTACTATACCAAAACTCTTTCAATGGTAAAGCATTGCTCACTCTGGAAGTATATATTCCAGACTAATCTCAAACTGCCATGAGATGGATGCTGATACTGTTCGCATACCTATTATATTCTAAATACCCTCTAAGTTTGCCTTGTTTTTTATTTTCTACACTATCCTTCCTCTTTTAATCCTAAATACCTATGCTACACTTTAGAAGCTAAATCAGTACCTAATTCTAAGGCATTTGAATTCTGCAGATCTGTATAGCCACTAACCTTAATAGGTACTTCTTACTTTTTTCTCCAAGTTGGGACCCAAAATACAGAAGACAAGCTGAGCATACACTAACTTCCCACCTCTCTCTCTCAAACCAAGGCATTTCTGTCCTGAAGGACATATACAGATGGGGATGCATGAAATTCCACTGTCCTGCCCAAGCTGTAAATACTGGGTATGCTGTTATAACCATTTTTGGCTATAATCCCATGCCATCTTTGCAGGTAATTGTATAAGAGTTTGAGGAGAAATAGCATCTTGCCATTTTCCATCATTAGAAGAAAGTTCAAAATGCAGAGCACCAATAAGTAGCTTCAGTTAGGTTCATAGGTTCATAGGTTCATACTAGGCTATCCGCCCAAGGGCATTTATAAGCCTAGCCCATAGTTATGTGGCTTTCACCACCCCTTTAGTTTGAATAAAAACTATGCCTATCATTTTGCTGTGCCTCTGTCAAGCAGTGACACTGAAGTAATCCCTGGGGTATATCTGCAATCTCCCATCCATTGGTCAAGATTCCTCTTGAACAAGGCCAGAGAGGTGCTCTGCCTCACATGTACCGGGATTTTGTTCCACAGCATAGGGAGTCTCTGGGTGATGAATCTGTCCCTCCAGCACGTTCTATTTATAACCGTGTCAAGGTTTAAGTCTCCGCCCTTGTGGTTCTGAGGGATCTAGATTTTTGAGGTGAAGCATATTCATCAAATCTGGGTTTGACATGGCCTTATATGTCAGGCACAGGTCACCTCTGAGCAAGCGGTATGAGACTGAATAGAGCTGGAGTTCTTTCAGTCGGGCAGCATAAGACATATTTTTGAGACCCTTTATCCTTTTGGTGAGGAACTTTTGGGGCCTTTCAAGCTGCAGCAGGTGTCTGGTCAGATACATTCGAACGGGCATTGTACTCAATCATAGGTCTAATGAGTGATGAGTACAGGGGACGATGACCTCCTTGATCTAGATGTGAATCCCTTCATGATCAGGTGGGTGATATAGAAGGTTTTCCTAACTACTTTAGCAACATGAGTGTCAAACGAAAGGCTACTGTCAACCTGGGTCCCCAGATCTCTGATGACTTTTTCTGTGCTCAGTGGATTGCCACCTATATGATAGCTAGGGGTAACCTTGTTTTTCCCGAAGGGTATGACTATGCATTTTTTGGCGTTTAACTTCAGGCCATGGCTCTGGCACCAGTTATCCGCTTCTGTGAGGCCCTTCTGGAGGATATCTGTGTCAGATGTGTTTTCGACTATGGCGCCCAGTTTGCAGTCATCTGCAAACTTTGTCAGCCATAACCCTCCTGTGTTTGCTTGTACTTCAGAAAAGTAGATGCCGAACAAGAGTGGACCCAGGACTGAGCCCTGTGGGACACCACTTGTGACAGGCTTTGAGTCTGACATGGCTCCAGCAACTCTGACCCTGTGGGTTCTGTCACTTAGCCAGTTTGCAACCCATCTTGTGATGTATGGGTTTACATTCAAGCTGATGAGTTTTTCAATGATACCCGAGTGGGGTATTGTGTCGAAGGCCTTTGCCAGGTCGAGGTATGCTGTATGGACTGCCTTTCCCTCATCAATGGCCTTGGTGACTGTCTCGAAAAAGTCAACCAAGTTTAAGAGGCAGGATCGGCCTTTGACAAAGCCAAACTGGGTTGGATCCAAAGTCTGCAAGTTCCCTATGTCTTTATTTATGAGTTCCATTATGATCCTCTCCATGGCTTTGCAGATAAGGCTTGTCAAGCTAATGGGGCGGTAATTTCCAGGGTCTGTGGAGGCACCGCCCTTATGAAGTGGGACCACAGTCGTCGTGCGCCACTCCTTGGGTACGTATCCTGAGGTGAGGCTAAGATTAAACAGCTGTCCTAACTGTGGGTTTAATTCCTCGTTGAGTTCATGAAGCACACAGCCGGGGACACCATCCGGTCCCATGGATGCTGTGTTTTTTGCCTTAGTGAGGGCAGTTCTCACCTGGACGTTGGAGATGTTTGGGGGTAGCTTGAAACCTTCCAGTAATTGACTCACAATTAAAACATCAGTGTCTGTTAACCCTGTGAATCCATTATCACAATGAACTAATTATTTCTCTTCAAAATGTTTCCTAACTGAAGTGTTATTTTACAGATAGTTTTTTTTAGCACATAGCTTACTCTTCTTGCTGTCGGGTCAGCCCACACCATTGGTCCTCACTTCGCTTGGGTTCACTACTCTCCCTTACCCTATCTCTAAGTTCCATCCACTCCCACATCAACTACATTTATTCTATCCAACCTACACCCTTACAATCCAAATTATCCACTCACATCATAGCAACTACGTCTTCCTTCTCACTCTCGCAGATCAATCGCATCTAACTTTCAAACTTTACCCATGCATTTTTCCCTTCCTACATCTTCCATCTCTCCTATTGTTGACTAATTTCAAACAACTCTCCTATAAAATCAACCAGAACTCTCATTTCCTACTTCACATAACTTGTGTCTCTCAAATTACCTTCTCAAAAATAATCCTACTTTCTTCCCCATTCAGATATTCACATCAGCTACACAGACTCTCAGCTTTATCTCCCTTCACCCTTGTTCTCTTCAAATCAACTTAACTGAAATCCCATTCTGTAACCTACTGCCTGTTTCACCTTACTATATAGACTAAACACACTTCTTTGATATCTCTCACTGTCTTTTACACTTGTTGTAACTTGCCTATTTTTTCAACAAGCTTATCTCTCATATTCTTATCTCTATTCATTCTTGCTTACTCAACATCACTTTTTAACTCTTCCTATTTACTTTCTGTCCCCAATACTAAATTGAACAACCTAAACAGGATTCTCCACCATTACCCTATAACAGCCTACATATTCAACATTGCTTATATCCACCTGTACAAAAACATCACCTTGCAACACACATCACTAACCCCAAACCCTTGTCATACACATATAAACAAAAAGTAATTATGATCCTATTTTTCACAGACTGATCAACACCTGATAGCATGTGGAGCCTTTCACCCATCCCAGTGCCTATAACCCTTAACCAGTGCCAGTTCAGTACTACTAACACCCCCAACAATCAACCACACCGATAACTTCATCATCCAGTCCACCTGTATAACATTAATCGCCATACATTTCATAATAAATTATAAGACTTTCACGCAAGGATAGACCAGCACTCCACAAACATACTAATAATTACAAAAAAATGGTTACAATAGGACACCAAAGATGAAAAAAAATCCCACCTGGCTGGCTAAAATATATGGAGATTAGACAGGCAATAAAAATGGGTGGGGGTGTAACTGGGTGCTTCCAAAACACCCTCAACCTCTTTTGCCACTCTACAACCCACCTCTGTACTAAACACCAAAATACTAGTCTCATCACTCAGACTTAACCATCATAAAAAAAGATATGCCTAATAGCTGTCTATATCCCTCCCTGCAATAACAAAGTTTTAACTGGGCAACAATTACTACAAAGCAGGAAGCACTCATTCTAAGTGATGTGAACACAGATTGATAAAACACCAATAATGAGAGACCTAACAATGCCTTATATCTTTATGGCTTTAAACAATTCATAACCACTCCTTCCAGACACAATAAAGCCCCCACACCCATAAAACCTTAGGCTGGATATTCAGAAATTATCCAGCATAAATCATGGCTGCTTACTCCCTCTCTGACTCCGTGACAGTTTTGTGCTAGTTACTTATAAAAGTAATAAGTTACTATTACGAGTTACTTTTAAGTGAAAGTAATATATTACTTGCTACTTTTCTAAAAAAGTACTATATTACTATTACTAGTTACTAAATAAAGTAACTAGTTACTTTTGAGTTACGTTTACACAAGTATAGTTTATCAATTCTCATATTCACATTTACTCAAACAGTACTTGTGTGTGAGGAATACTGCACATGCTTACTGCACATGAATACAAGTGTATTAAAGTTGTATACACAGTGTTACAATAATGATGAATAGCATTTTATAGTTTACAAAGTCCCACAGACTAGTCTTTATAGTCAGAGAGTCACAGTTTAATACTTAACCCAAAGTACGCACAGCCAGCAACACAAGACCCATAAGTTGCAACCCATCAAATTTTCAACATACATTACGGTAATCTGCTAAAACTAATGCCGAGGACGCAAAAATGCTTACAGAAAATGTCATAGGTCTAACAAGACTGTTACAACAAAATCAACCAAAATATCACTATTTATTTTATATAACTATTCACAATGACTACACAATAAATGAGTGGAGAAACAGCTCAGTGATACGAAAGAGAATCTGATGGATGCTTAGCAAGCATTTCAACTGTTTGCACTACGGCTGACATTTGAACCCAACAGAATCGTAGTTTCTTTGGCATCATCACCCAGTGGATCGACTGATACACTTCAAAAGAAAGTAAGCTGCTTTGTCATGCTGCAGATTACAGGGGAGGCATACATACCATCTCATAGCATCAACTCTTGAGAGCATTCGCATCAAGTACAAGATGGATCAAAAGGTGTGTGCAACAATTACTGACAATGGCCAGAGTTTTGTAAAGGCTTTCACTGTCTTCTCAGAATGTGAGAGATCTGAGACTACAAGCATTCTGTTCCAAGCTGAAGATGATGATGGTGAAGTGATTTACAACAGCGTGACAGCCGTGCTGTGTCAGTCAGGGCAAAGTGAGAACACTATTCCCTGCCTCCCCATCTGAGATGTGCAGCACACACATTGAATCTAGTTGTCATGCACGATGCTGAATCTGCTTGTAATGATGCACAGTATAAAAAGATCATGCAAAGCACCATGGCCAAATGCTATGCTGCTTGGAACAAGGCTAGTCGCAGCACCCAAGCTGCTGAGGTGGTATGAAATAAGTATGATCTGGCATTGATTGTTCCCAATGTGACACTATGGAATTCCACTTTCTATGCGATGGAGAGAATTCACCTCATTGCAACTCAGGGTGCAGGCTTGCTGAATAAGATATGTGAACAGATTGGAATTGCCATCTTCAGGTCTGCAGAAATTACTTTTGTTGCTGAGTTTGTGCAAGCAACACAGCCCCTGGCAATGGCTCTAGACATCCTGCAGTTAGAGCAAAAGCTTCATGGGAATCCTGATCCCCACCATTATGTGCCTGAAAAACAGATTGCCTTAAGTCAGGCAGTCTGTGAAGCTTGGTGTGCCATGAGTTGATGCTCTTCTTAAAGGCACTGAGGCACAGTTCAATCACCTTCTGGAGCATGAAGAGCTCATTCTGGGTAGCATAGAGCATCCACAGTTCTGTTTGTGATGGATGGCCACTGAAGAGCAGAAACTCAGAGGCAAGGCTCTGTTCCTTGATGCCATACAGAAACTGGATGAACCTGCACGTGCATCATCTGAAGCTCATATGTTGCCTGGCTTCTGTTAACTATCATTGCCTTCTGCTGCTGCTGCTGTTGTTGCAGGGTCTGACACCTGTTGTACTGCAAACGCGTACTTCAGATGTCAATCTTCCTTCTGTATTATCATATTATGATGCATGGAAAATACTACAAAAATCTTACTGATCATAGTGGAGGACTGTCAAGAATCACCTGATATTTATGTGTTTTTGTCAGCCCCACAACAAATTTAGTTGCATTATGTCTCTGGGTTTGAGCAGTATTGCACTGCATTTCTGCCAGGATCACAGTGCAGCACGTCATGGTTAAGAATCAACATTCAGGGGGGTATCCAGCAACACCTGCAGAATACAACATAACATAATTTCAAGGGGAGGAGTGGCTATAAGCATAGTTTGTGTCTGTCAGCATTTATTTTACATACTCTTGCCACAAGTTACCAACTACTACCCATTTCAGAAAATTTGAACCATAAAAGGCCACTCAAACATCTGGCAGTACAATCCACCAATATCAGTCAACAATAAGTATAATCTCTGTGGAAGTAAAAATTGTCTGAATATTTCCACATTAAAGAGAACTGTAACTAATGAAGAGGTGGCTATCGGCAAAGAACTTTACATCAACAAATTCAGTGCCTGCCGCCCCTGAAGAATTAAATTGCTCATGTTACATTACAAGAATTTTTAGCAGTTGTTTTCGCATGTTCCAAGTTCTACTACATTTATGCAAAAGTGCAGTCCCTGAACAACGTCCCTGCCTCTTAAATCAGGCTTCTAATAAACCTGCAAAAGCTGAAGGTCTCACACATCCTTTAGGTGTGCTGCTTCACCAGAAGACATCATCTCCAGCAAAAGTGCAGTCCCTGAACATCATCCCTGAATCTTAAATTAGGCTTCTAATAAACCTGCAAAAGCTGAAGGTCTCACACACCCTTTAGGTGTGCTGTTTCACCAGAAGACATCATCTCCAGCAAAAGTGCAGTCCCTGAACACCCCTGCCTCTTAAATCAGGCTTCTAATAAACCTGCAAAAACTGAAGGTCTCACACACCCTTTAGGTTTGCTGCTTCACCAGAAGACATCTCCAGCAAAAGTGCAGTCCCTGAACAACGTATGTGATATAACAAGCATAAGTTATCCTGTCCTGTTTTTGACGTCTGTGAGCCTTGTTAAAGTATTACTTCTGGTCAGCATCAACATCACTGTGTCCCCCCTTACCTGGATTCTCCCTGGCCATTAAAACCCATCTCCTTCCCTCTAACCCACACACCTCAGCCTTTAAATAGCTCTACTGCAGCCACCTAGTCTTCCCCTTGGCTAACTCTTCCCTTGCTCACCCATCTTCATTAATAGCTGACCCTCAATCCTCCACTGCTCCCTAGCCATAGCTTGAATCACCTTTCCTTCACTCACACAGCTCTCAACTAGACTCTCCAGTCCCTACCACTCCTTTTCCTACTAGTTTCTCTATACCCACATCTGTAGCCTAACTCCTAGCTTGGTCTCTTAATATCCCTCCTATAGATTTGTGCTAAAAAACTCAAGCTGACCATTACTGTAACAGTAACCCAGTAAACACTATAGCTTAAATCTCTCTTCTATTGCATTCCCCTACTATTCCCACTGATTGCTTTCCTTGACTACTGCTGCTGATTCCTTAGACTGTGCTGCTCTGCTCCATTCACTCTGCTCCCCTACCCCCATTCCCACCCACCCATAACAATTACACCTAATAACAATTACACCTTACTGGCCACACCCTCCACAAATTACTAGCCCTGCACACCCAACCATCTTCCATATACAACTCACCACATCCCAATCAGTCCACCCTTTACCTACTCTCTACCACAACTGCTATATATATATACGACTGCTACCCTCGTATACTCTCTACACCCACTTATACCCCTCTTTACATAAACTATAATCATGCAACCCCCACAGCATACCCAACCTCCAAAACTTGCAATATACCTACTAACCTCTATCTCTCTACTTCTGCTCTCCAGCCTAACCTCTTACCACACTGAGCTTTATATAAGAAGCACAACTCAGTGGCAAACAGATTCCACAACCGCTTCCATCAAACTATTACACTTCCCTATATCACAATCTGATCTCTCCTCCTCACAACCTCCTTTATACTCTTATAACAAACCTGCTTATAAAACTAACCCCAACTCCTCCCAGAAAATAACAAGAATACTACACAAACTTAATAGACTCTGCCTCCACCTTCTCCAAAATCTCATCTGCTGTGGAGATATACACCCTAATCCAGGTCCCAACTCATCACGCATAACAAACATAAATCACACAGAAGCTATATTCAAAAGGCCTACTTCTTCTCTCCTACTGTTAAACTTAAATTCAAGAAGCATACTCAACAAAATACCACACATACATGCCCTCCTAGCCTTATACAAACCAGAGATAGTGGTGTTGACAGAAACTTGGCTTAAGCCACAATACCACAGCAATGAGATCACTCCACCTGGATATAATATCCTATGTAATGATAGAATAGGGAAAAAAGGTGGAGGAGTAGCCATAGTCTTCCAAAATCATCTCACTATGGAACAATTTGAATGTAACACCCATGAAACAAAAGATATTGAAGCAATATTTGCTATACTAAAACTAAATTCCAGAAAAGATATAATTATTGCAGGCGGCTACTTTCCACCAGGCAATAACATCGCTACACTTGAAAACCTGCTATTATGGATGTCTACCTCCCTCCCACAGGAAACCATACTACTCGGAGACTTTAATATAGACTGGGCTGAATGCTCTAGTTACAACTCCTCCTCCCATATCAACCTACATGGCTTTACCCAAATGATTTCTCACCCCACAAGAATTGATAGGACATCCCAACGACAATCCATCTTAGACTGTCTGGGAGACAGCCTGCTTGTTGTATGAAATTGGGGTTTGATACCAGTATCCAGTCTAAGTGACCACCAAATAACCTACTTGATCAGGAATAGATCCCACCATACCACTTCCCCCACTCTAAAAACAATATGGAACAAAAAGAACTTCATAGCTAATAACCTACTTAATGCTCTAAAGTTCATTAACTGGACTCCCCTTACTCTCCTTCCTCTAGACAAAGCTGTGCAATACTTTAACACAGCCTTCATCAAAGCCCTAAATGAACATGTACCTCCCAGAAGCATTATAGTCAAAACTAATTATGCCTCCTGGCTAACAATAGAGACAAAAACAATAATGGGACAAAGCCTGGATTCAATTTCATAAACACAAAACCTCTTCCCTGAATCAACAATACCTAGAAGTCCGCAACAAAGCCAAAACACACATTAAGCTAGACAAAGCCAATTACTGTAAAACCCGGCAAGACAAATTTGCTAATAACCCTCAGAAATTCTGGGCCACAATAAATAGTTTACTGTACCCTGGAAAAGCGACCACTCCTACCCCCGAACTGCCAAACAGCAACGACAATATCTCAACACATTTCAATAGATACTTTACTGAAACAATTCAAACTCTAGCCAACACCCAAAATAGCACCAGCAACCTCATAACAAATCCCAACCCATCCCACACAACTAATCAACTCCCCTAACTTTTCCCTACATCCTGTGTCCACTAAGACTATTACCAAACTCCTAAAAAAACTTAAGCCAACCACACTAGCTCCAGACAAACTCCCTGCTAACTTCCTTCTGACAACAGCTGATGCCATAGCCTACCCCATATCCATCCTCATAAATAGGCCCATAACAGAATCCACTGTACCCACCTTGTGGAAAGTATCACACATAATTCCACTCTACAAGGGAGGCAAATCTCGAGAGCTGACCAACTACCGGCCAATAGCAATTCTCTCACCGTTATCAAAAATATTGGCGAGAATAGTTCACTCTCAATTAATGCAATATCTCTTAACAAATAACCTGCTGTCCCATTCTCAGCATGGCTTTAGACCCTCACACAGCACCACCACCGTACTACTATCCTTTACCAACTTAGTCAATCACTACAGAAACAAGGGACTATTTGTGTCCGCCATATTTCTAGACTTATCTAAAGCCTTCGATATGGTTAACCAAAGCAGGCTTCTGGAAATACTAGCTACCCTTAACATCCACTCTTCCACAATATCATGGCTTAGTAACTACCTATCAGGTCGACAACATGCAGTGCTATGGCAAAACCAATTGTCCTCTCTCTTACCAGTCTCCATTGGTGTCCCTCAAGGATCCATTCTTGGTCCTCTACTGTTCTCCCTATTCACAAACCAGATAGCAACATCTTCACTCTCTGCCAAAGTAGTACAATATGCAGATGACACCACTATTATATGTGCTGCCCCTAATATGAATGAACTACAAACCATAACTCAACAAAACTTCACCTCAGCAGAAACATGGTTCACTAGCATAAAACTCCTTCTTAATCCCCAAAAAAACAACCTAGTCATATTTGGCCCTAAAGACAAACTGAAGTAAAATAGCAGCACTTTAAAAACCTAAACAACATGGGAACATTTCAAGAAGTCACTCCAGTACAGCACCAAGATCGTAAACAAGTCAAGTAAAAAACGAAATGCATTTAATGTAAAATCGCGTTGAATTAAGCACTGACAAAGCTTTTCGTTGGTTTAAATAAAACAACTTCCTCAGATAAAAGCCTTATTGAAGATCCAGGGTTTAAGTTTCCCTTGTTCCTGTCACATGATTACATGAGTTTAATAGGTCAACAAGCACATAAATCACTAGTAAAACCCCCTCCCCAACCAGGAATACACTAAACTACAAAGGATTATACTAATATGAGCTATTTAAAATAAAAAACAAAAAAGATATTTGGTCCTGGTAGACCACCTCAACAACGCAATGATTTAACTATAGTCTCTAAAGATAACTTCACAATCACTCCAACTACACACACAAAACTGCTACGGGTAATTATTGACAACAACCTCAGATTTGACCTTCACACAGCCCAAACAATCAAGAAAGTAAACAAAAAACTGGATCTCCTTTATAGAAGCAAACAATTAATGACCAAGGAGACCAAATCCACAATTGCAAGGACTCATCTCTTATCCGTCCTACTGTATGCCACCCCTGTAATGACAATTCTTCGCCACTCCGAACTTACCAAAATGGAATCTTGTTACAACAAGATTGCCAAGTTTGCTACTGAGACCTCTCATAGATCCCATCACTGTCTTGCCCTAAAGCAACTCAACTGGCTTGAGCTGCCCTAACAACTGATACTTCAGCAACTCTATACAACACACAAGCTGTACTACCTCTGCCCAACAAAATCCCATCATTACAGCAACTAATTCAACCCTACACAACCACCAGAACCTTAAGATCCAGTAGCTAAAACCTTTTAAATGTCATCAAACATAAAAATGATGCAGGTAAGTCTCTCTTTGCCTGCACCATAGCTAAAGTTTGGAATCAACTCCCAAATCACATCACTGCTACAAGCTCTCCCCTCCAATTTAAAAACCTCCTCAAAAGCCACTTTACAAACAACTGGCTCTGATCCTGTGTCTCCCCAGGTTAAACCAACCCACTGCACTGTTGCTAAATGCGGGAATGCATCTGTTGATAATCACCTATTATACCATGACCCCCCATTAATATTCCAAAACGTGCACGCTGATTGGTCAGCGTGCACGTTGTAAATCGACTTATACTAATGGAAAAAGGTCTGGTCGCCCGGACTTTTTCCATTAGTATAAGTCTTTTCGAAAACACTGTCTCGCTATGTTAAAGGAGTTTAACATAGTGAGACAGGTTTAAAAAAAGCAATGGAGATCTTGCTTTCTCCGTTGCTTTTTTCAAAACTGTCTCGCTATGTTAAATGGGTTTAACATAGCGAGACAGCTTTAAAAAAAGTAACAGAGATTCTCCACTGCTTTTTTTAAATCTGTCTCGCTATGTTAAACCCATTTAACATAGCGAAACAGTAAAAAGCAATGGAGATCTTGCTTTCTCCGTTGCTTTTGCCCACAGCTCTGATGTACTGCGTAAGCATATGCATGTGCAGTACATCAGAACTGCCGCAGAATACCAGACAGCTTCGGAAGAGCAGCAAGGAGGCATTATACAATGCCATTATTTAAGAAAAGTAATTATTTTTTTTCTTAAATAATGTCATTGTATAATAGTAATAACCCACTTCTGGGTGTAATGCTGGATTTACCCACGGTTGGCTTTGTTTGGCCACTCGGGCTTCGCCCTCATGACCAAACCACACCAACCGTGGGTAAATCCAGCATTACCCACACCCAGGCGTGGGTTATTGTTATATCACTACCTCTAGTTATGCACGTTTGACCTGCTTACCCCAAGCACAGACTTTTCTTAATGTACTCCTACTAAAACCTTTTGTTCCTTTTCTCTCGGATACCATGTGACTTCTAATCCATCGAACTACTAGATACACAACATACATCTACCACTGCTACATAAAACTCTTGTACTGTTTTTCCCAATATTGTATTTCTCTCAATCTCTCAATGTACTGCAGATTTACGTACTGCCAGTAATTGTAAAATTCTGCCAACAATATACTGCAATGACTCTGAAACAAACTTGTTTATAGTCCTAATAGCAAGAAGTTAATATTTGACATTGTACTGCTTATTAACCAAATATCAAAAATGTAAATCTCTGCCTACCACATGCTGAAATGAACTACCAAAATGTATAGCTCTGCCTACCACATGCTGAAATGAGTTTATAATATACCTGCATATTGTGCTGTTAAAATTAAGTTATTTGACTAATGCATGCTGGATTGCATTGTATTACTATTGCATGCTGATTGTATTAGATGTAATGAAATCCTAACCTGTACTGTATCGGGAGCCTTTCTCCCCGGGCCTCCGCTGAAAAAGGACCTGTGTCCAGTAGGACTTTCCTGCTATACAAAAGTAAAATAAATAAAAATAAAATAAATAAACTGAGACCTTCTGAAACCCCTAAACTCCAAAGTACAGTAAACTCTCAGTGAACCGGAACTCAAGCAACTGGCACTCTCAAGCAACCAGAAAAAAAAAAATCGAAGAAATACAGTACCAGTATGAATAACTCAATTTTCATGTGTTACACTATGTTTTCTCTCCGCAGAAACATACTTTACGTTTTTATTTTTATTTATTTTACATTTGTTGACTGGGATAGTCCAACTGGAGCCATGTCCATTTTCAGTGGAGGCCCGGGGAGATAAGCTCCGAGTTATCAGATACAATAATACAAGTAAAACAAGAGTACATAATTAGTATTACCAAAGAATACACGAGATACACCTGGTTATAGTCAGGAGAAAATTAACAATAGTTAGTTGGGTTATTCACGTTCATGTTGAGAGTTACCTGAGCTTGTTGCAGTGGCAAAGCCAGTTAAATGCTGTAAGTTGTTTGAGTTCAGTTTTAAACTGTCCTTGGGAGGAGAGCAAAGTAATAACACCTGGAAGTAAGTTCCAGGCTCTGCCTGCAGCCTTAGGAAAGAGGGCATCTCCAGCTACTTTGTTGATTTTGATTGTCTGAATTAGAAATTTGTTCGAGGATCGAAGCAGTCCTGGATTGTTGTGGGGGGGTGATAATATTTTGAAGGGCTGGTGTGTTATCTGGGTTATAGAGGATTTTGTTAGCCATGATCAGCAAGTTATATTGGATGAGACTGGGAAGTTTTAGAGTTTTCGAGTTTTAAAAAGGAAGGTAGGAATAAATTCCCTCTCTCCCCCAACCTGAGAATAAGTTAAACCAAACAAGTCAAATTGCTAAACTGGCAACACTTGCTCCACACTCACTTTTTTTTGATAACCCCAAACATTCCCAGAGGTAGTTCTTTCTAAATGCCCTATTTACCTGAATAAGATCTCCTCTTAGATATCTGTAAAACACTGTACAAGTTCAGATATTTTAGTCTTTCACAATAGCTTAAATTTTCACATCCATGGATGCCCTTGGTGTGTGTGTATGTATATATATATATATATATATATATATATATATATATATATATATATATATATACATATATATATATATACTCACGTTTGGGTCTAATGTAACTAACAAACAGTGACTTCATTATTTTTTGCTTTCCTAGACTTTATAAATCTTTTTATGCAACCTACAGCTCTATAATTATCATTCACCAATTGGTTGATATGATTAGAAAAACTCATAGGTGAATCTACCCATATACCCAGGTCCTTAAATGAGTCTACAGTTTCAATCACTGTGTGCTGTATTAAATAATTCACCTTTTAATTTATGCCTACCAAATCTCAAATGCTTAGTTTTCTATGTATTTATCAGCCTATTAGTCTCCTGTGCCCAAATGGTCAATTTTGTCAAGTTATTTTGCAGACATGCCTTATCTGTAACACATGTAATCAGTTTACCCAATTTCAAGTTGTTTATATATAGACTGTAGAACACTTCAGATGAAAATGTTAGGTCTGAAAGATACACTAAACAAGTAAGGGCCTAGGACAGAGCCCTATGGGACACCCTGACTGTAACCAAGGATTTCACCTGTCTAGTTCCTGTATGATAACTTGCCATGTCCTACTTGTAAAGCCATGCAGCTATCTGTCTTATCAAAAGTACATCAATACCTAGTTGTACTAATTTATTGATAGGTATTTTGTGTATAACCCTGTCAAATGTCGAAGTTAAATCTACATAAATTACATCACAAATTAATTTTCCATTCATAGCTGTTATTATTTTGTTATAGAATATGTTACAAACGGAAATAGAAATATGCATGCTGATATATGGTTTCAAATCCCAACCTATCCAGTTCTGACAATAAGTTATCCAATACTGCCTTCTCCATTAAAATGAAAAGGCACCATTATTTCCAGAAAGCTATATTTGTAAAGTTTCAGATATTCTTTTTAACTAAAAACAAAATAAAATACACAGGGAAATTATATCAGATCTGATTACTTAGCAGAAGAAACATTTGGTTAAATGAAGAAACATTTACATTTTGATTTTGCATTAGGAAATATTGGTGCTTTGCATAAGTGCAAATAAAACTGCATTGACTGCTCAACAGCTATGTATTCCATCAAAAAAGACTATAAAACACTAAACAGAGACAGCTGTAGCATTCAAAGAGCATAAATCATGTTGCCATTAAATTCTAGCTATAACTGTATACTCAGAGTAAAATTTTACTCCCAACTTCTGAGAGGTAGATGATTAATATACTGTATGGTCTGTAAATCCCAATGCTACATTAATTTTTAGCAAACAAAGACACAGGCCAGCAATGTCTATTCTTACACACTTGGCAGAATTCTATGACTTAATAAGCATGGTTTTAGATATGGCCCTATCAGCTGGACTGATCTTTTTACACCTTGTGAAAGCCTTTGACAACAGTGTATCATCACTATATATAAGCCTTAAGTTTCTTATTACTTTAACCCATATTAGATTAGGTGAATAGATATATGGCTTACTAATACTGCTGTGTGAACCATTAACAGGAGGTATGACACATTCTGTGACATTTCTGTTGTAGCGGTATCACAAAAAGCAGTTGAAACAGCTATACAACAACATTATAATCAAAACTAAGTTCTTTAGGCTGCTCATGGCTAAGCAGCTTCATACATGCACAAATCAAGGATAGGATGGAGCAGTGACCAAGCACCAACATTGATAAGAGACTGAGATGGCTAAATTAATAATACACTGCAGCACATAAACCTGTACCTAAAGCTGTTTGCAAATATGTTAAAACTGCATGAAGCTGATTCCCACAAACGTAATGTTCAGCTAAGTCCTGTGTTTGTATGCACATCAAAACACAACAACTTCTGCCCACCAGTGAAACAGTCAAAACACAGGTTGAAGAAGTCACAGGCAGCTGATAGAGTGCATGAATAGCAGTACTGTCTATCATTCAGTTTGTCTGTCATATGTATGAACTGGTAATGGAGGAAATGGGACTTGGAAGAACACGTGCTGCAATAATCCAAGACTAAGGCAAGCATATCTGAAAAGCAACAAATGACTTTCAAATTAGCCCTTCCGGGGTGACTGAGACCCATTGCAGTGCTATATTACTAAATCCTTGCCAAGAATTTGGAAGAAATTTCCTCTTACTGTTTTACTTACTTGCTGCAGCTGAATAATCCGCTGTAAATAATATATCCACTCTTGGCTCCTAACATGCATTCAAGTCACTTGGCTCCTGGTGCGCGGGGGCAAAGTAACGTTTGACACTAAATATTAACGGGAGGACGTGGACGTCAACAGTCTGTGCAACAAGGCACTGATGTGATGTGAATGGATGGGAAAAGTGACACCCCTCACCCCCCTCTCCCAGCTACACCACTGCTTCCTACCTAATTAAGCAAATGTAACACAAAAAGTAATGCACATTTGCATTACTAGTTACTAAAAAAAAAAGTAACTTATTACTGTTACTGCATTACTATATTGAAAAGTAACATCTATTATTACCACTTACTTTTGTAATGTGTTACTCCCGTCACTGCTCCCTGAGTGACTACATCCTTACTTACATCTTCATCATCAGGACAAATATACATAACAAATTCATAAACAAATATGTAATCTTTCATCATTTAACATAGAAACTTTCATTTCTAACCTTAAAAATGCTGAACTGGAAAGCATTACAATCCCTTCCCTGTAAGAGGCTGTATTATTTTTCAGCTTGTCTGTCCTAGATTTCCTCAATGTCCAGGTGCCTTTTCATACTAAAAGAACAAAAACAAAACCAGCCACCTGGCTATCTAAAGAAACTAAACAACTTATGAAAACTGGGGATGATGTATGGAGAATGTGGCAAAACAAAACAAAACAAAAAAATAAATAAAAAAATAAAAAAGTAAATAAATAAAACGGCTTCCAACCTACAAAATTATAGATGCCTCAAGAATACTACTAAACCCAAGATTAAGCATGATAAAAAAATTACCTTATACTCCAAAATAAAAACATAAACCAAAGCTTTTCTGGTCTGCAATAAATAGCATTGTATACCCCGACAAATCCTCCCAATGTAGCCCTACTACTACCCCTGACACTCCAAATATTGTCACACAGTTTAACTACCACTTCATTCAGACTGTAGCATTTCTTCTCAAAAATACAACCTCTGCTGTTTAACAACTCAGCTAGAACTTACCCTGATACTACATCCAACTTTTTATTTCACATCAGTCCCAAATTTTTACATTAAGAAAATCCTTTCCAAGTTAAAATCTACTATCCTTGCTCCTAAAAACGTATTCTGAATACGTAAAACTTGCTGCTGACTACCAGCTCTATCCCATATCCATTATTATATATCACTCAATAAAGAAAACTATGTACCCTCTCTATGAAAAAAAAATCATGTATCTTCCCACCTCACAAAGGGGGTAACGCCACACAACTGTAACTATAGACCTACTGCCATCTTAAATCCTTTATCCAAGGTGCCTGAGAAATGTATTCAAGCTCAGTTCCTTAAATACACAACTGAAAATAACCTTCTAACACAATACACAACTGAAAATAACATTCCTATAACGTGTTTTTTTCCCTCACCATAGCACCACTACAGCATTCAAACTTCCATCACTTCCATAAACCAAAATAAAAACTATGGAAACCTTGTTTCTGCTGTTTTCTTAAACCTTTCAAAAGTACTTCATACTCTTTCCCCATCCTGTCTTCATGCAAAGACTCTCTAAGTGGGATTTAATACATC